>NC_025687.1:1602940-1613131 GCF_000633955.1 Camelina sativa
AAGCGTCGCAAACCACACCGACCAGCTCAATTCTGTAAGGTTTCAAGATTTGTTGTTTCCCATTTTGTTTGGCCTCTTCTTCTTGACCGATTTGTTTCCAATATTCTTCGGTTATTGTCCCGTCTTCAGACACCTTGTAGCCTGCGCCCATTCGATATCGGTGTTTGTGGACGTTTCTTGCCATTTCGATCATTTGTTCCACGAATGGCTCCCACGATAATGTTCCATCCATTATCACATCACGTCCTTCGTTCAATGCCGTTACTAGTACGGACGATGCAGCATCGGTCGATGATTGATGAACCTAAAATATATAAGGAAATAACAAGAAATGTAGCACGTTAATTATATCAAAGAAGAAGATAATGCATGCATTCTTATATCTTATGAGTTATGACTTATTTTTACGTTTGTTTCTAACAGATTTGGTTGATTTTGCATTTACATTAAAAAAGAATGGATGTTAGAATGTTACTTTATGTGAAACCACACAATTGAGGATGTCTAGAACTGAGAACAACCTACCAATTCAGCAGTTTGAAGCATATCATCATGGTGACCTCTAGAGCTAAGAGCTCTATAAATAACATCCGTCTCCTTAAACGCATCCGCTTCTATGACCACTGCGTCCGCCTCTGCCTCCGACCAAAACGACCTACAAATACACACACATATATATATATATATATATATATATATATATTAAAGAAAATTGCATAACTGATTAAAGTTTTACAAAGAAAGAAAGAAAGAAAGAAAGTATTACTCTTGGAGGATATCTTTGAGGACGGTGCTCTTCCCGGCGCCCATTCCACCACCCATAAGGAGGAGGACGGGACTACGTTTGTTGTGAGCCACCGGAGACATTACCTCCGTACAGTGAGGCTCGTTGCTTCCGCTTCCGATGGCTTTCATCTCTTCTACTAATGTCGAAATTACCCTTGTCACCTTCAGGTCTTTTGTCACTCTCTCGAACCTCTGTTTCCTACGTTATTAACAAAGCATGTTGAAGTGGTCAACTTTAGTGTTCTACAATGTTGTTGACTAATATTCAGGATTATATATTATCATCCTGTTACAAGTTTTGTTTTTGTTCAATGCATGGAACAGCCAGTCACCTCGTCGCTGCCATCACAAAATCCTTGAGTTTTGGTACTTTCTTGTCGGATTCATCGCTTAACACCTGTCATTTTTTTCGGTAAATAAAAATCAAAATAGAATTATATGATAATATTTTTTATTCATACACATGGTTAAAATAAATAACCTAACCCACCTAGCAAACTACATGATAAAGTTACACTCATATAAGCAATTACGCGAATTATATTGTATTTCGTTAAAAAATAAAAACAAAATAAAAAATGAAGTACCTGAGAGATGAGGTTTGAAGATTGGTTCCAGTTAAAAGCAAAATAAGTGAGAATGCATCGGTCAAATTCTTCAAGGAGATGAACATAGAGAGAGTCAGCCTCAGCTTCATTCACCAGATACTCAAACACATTCTCATCATACCCCTTTGTTTTCAACAAATATGCATTTGCTAACTTGCATAGTTGCGGGTATTCATTTGGATCCTCAAATCCTAGCTGTCTTGCTGCATTTTTACACATACGTTTATGTACTAATCAAATACATGATCACATGATTGATTATACAACAGAGAAAATAATGCTTAAAATAAAAAATAAAAAATTTAAAAAGTCTCTAACAATATTGTTTTTTTTTTTTTTTTGTTTGGGTGAAAAGGTCGTTTCTAGCATTAATGGAGAGAGAGGTGGTCCATGTATGTAGTCCATTTTAAAATCTTTTATCACCAAAGTCCAAATACAAATGCTTCCATACAAGATAATACAAGTTATTTTTGCATACAAGTCCTCATAAATTTCGTTATTTGCATATACTTTCCATGATCACAAATGAAAATGATCATTTGGGGGAAGGAAGAGCCCAAGAAATACTAAATCTCCTTTTTCGTCGGTCTAAGAAATACTTATCTGTTTTTCTCTTATTATTATAGTAATATAGTTTGGACGATCTTGATATATATATATATATATATATATATCAGCAAAAGTGTTAATCTTGAAATGTATCGATCGAGGATGTAAGTATACGACTAACCAACATAGTGGGAGAACCTCTCGAGGTTTGGTCGTCGACCTGAATCTTTCCTCTCGATTAAAGGGGCGATTTTATCGTCTTTATTCGCCATCGAATCACCTTGATGATAGAGTTTCCGGCGGCGAAGGAGTGATTCTCCGGAAAACGCAGCAGCTACTACGGCGGCAAGACCAACAAGAGAAGCGAGGAAGAGATGAGTTGATTGACAACCACCACAAGAGACATCTCTTGTTCCTTGTATAGCAAACAAATCAAGAGACTCAATAATAGAGAGAGAAAATTAAAAAGAACAATATTATTTGGTAAACGGAAAAGAAAGAGAGAGGAAGAGCATTACCAGAAGGATTCACCATTCCTTTGGGTTTGAAAAGTCTATTTGTTATTATTTTGGGGAAGAAGAAAGATTGAGACTGGGAGGGGTAGCACTAACTCAACACAACATTGAATTCTATCTTTTGAATTTTGATATTTCTCTTCTCTTCTCATCTAATTTTGTCTAGACTTATTTCTTGAAAGTGATCTCTTAAGAATGCATCTAGTGGGGGATTTATGTATATATACATTATACTATATTATATATGAAATTGGCATCATCAATAATAATTTTTTCTTTTTTGTGAACGAAATTGACATCATGAATGATATAGTGATTTAATGATGACTAACTTATTGCATATGGGGTGGTTTTTAAGAGTAAAATTGCCAGATTGATACTATATAATATATATATTATATCAATATTCATCATATTAGTTACAATATTTTCTAGTAAGTATATATAGCCATATATATTGAATCAATAACATTTTAAAATTCGTGTAACGTAAAAGATGTACAACAAAAATGTGTTTATATAATAATACCGTATAGGGATCTACCAAAAAAAAAAAAAATACTGTAGACACATGAAAGTAACATAAAAGTTTTATCCAAACATTATCTCAACTACTACTAATATACTTTTCGACAAAACTGATCCCACCACCACCTCCGTCATTTTGGTCTTCACAAATCACAATTCTGACCTTTGGTAACTTTTCCATTTGTGACAAACAAACAAACTCGTGTATCTCGTGTTTTGCCCGTCACAATGATTGATTTTTTTGGGAGTAGCGTATATTTTAATATTCACACCTAGCGTGTAATCAATACAAAAACTCGCCAATAAATTTGATAAATCGTTAATTGAAGATTAGAAATGGCTAGTTAATTTATAAAGAATGCTAGTTTAGTTACTAATTTTGTTTAATAAAAATTAAGAAGTGTGATTCGATTAGTCTGAGAGGACTAGAACGCTGCTGCTAAGACGTACACGACACAAGACGTGGTTCAATCCAACGCACTCATTATAGAAATCTGTTGGATTCGATTTAAATAACCGATAAAAGAGATCAATGCATCGTGATGTAAATCAGAACGGTTCTCCCAAAAGACCCAAAAAACAAAAAAAAAAAGAAAGAGAGAGAAGATGTAAACATTAACGATTAAAAAATATCAGACAAGCAAAGTAATGTAATCTTCTAGTTCAACATACTTTAGTATTATTATTATAAGAAGAAGAAAGAAAAAAAAAAGAGTAGAAAAACACAGAGTTCATCACTTGGTTTTATTTGCAAATAGATTCCTAGCTAAGGGGAGGGGGTAAAAAATCACACAGGAGTGAAAACCTTATGATTGATCCTCGATCTCTCTCAGACTAGAAACAAACCGAACAATTTATTTAAGATGATAATGCAAAACAATCGTTCTTGAATATAGAAAAATAGGAGTAAGTAAGAGAAAATGTAGTTTGGTAAAAAAAATATTCAAAGGTTGGAACGAGGAGCAAAGTACTTGGTATGGCGACCTTGAGCAATGATCTTACCAGTCTTCTTCTTCCTCAGCTCAACACTAACAACTGCAACAGCTTTACCAACACGCAATGCTCTTGATTCAATCTCTATCTCTTCCTGTTTTTTTTTTTTTTTTTTCACACCAATTAAACCATCTCTGATCATCAGTTTAAGAAAAAGAAAAAAGAAAAAAAAAAAAAAGAAGAAAGAAAGAAAGGGGGGGGGGTACATGAAGAAAAGCAGCATCAAGGTAAGAGACGTNGGCTTAAAGATCAAACCGGTATATCAAGAGTCTTTCCGCAACTCTTGTGCAACCATTCATTCCACCATCCTTATTCTTGAGGCTTCCTTGTCTTTAGAATCAAGGTATATCTATCTACCAACTCAAAGGTGCCGATTCTTTGGGAGGATCATATCAAGTGGTATCAGAGCACACCTTTAAGTTTGGTAATCTATCATTCTATCATCTTCTAATCTTTTCATCTTCTTTCTTTTCATCTTCTCTCTTTTCTATATTTTCATCTTCTTTCTATCTTTTCATCTTCTTTCTTTTCATCCTCTCTCTTTTCATATTCTATCTTTTTCATCTTTATTTATCTAATTTCGTAATCAGTTTAAAAAAAAAAAAAAAAAAAAAAAAAAAAAAGAAGAAAGAAAGAAAGGGTGGTGGGTACATGAAGAAAAGCAGCATCAAGGTAAGAGACGTTGATCTCGACAGAAACACCGGAATGAGTAACTCCAGCGGCTGTATAAATGACAGCAGATCCAATCAAATCCACCAGAGTAGCCGTTGCTCCCCCGTGTAAGAAACTCCCTGCGTTCTATTTTTCCCCTCAACCAACCAACCAACCAACAGACCCCAATTGAGGAAATTAGAAAAATTGTTGATTTCGATTTGGATTATAGGGGTACGTAGAGGGGACTTACGAGGAGATGAGGAGGGACTTTCATGGAGCAAATGAGTCGGCCAGGCTCGATGAGATCCACTTTGAGACCATTCGTTACAAATCTCTCCAGGAATCTGTGTGGCAAATTCGCCACTTTTGTCTTCTTCTCTTCTTCTCCATCACCTTCTAGATAACGTTTTACCGATTCTAGATCCATTCTTTTTTTTTTCGGGATGGAATTCAATTCCAAGGATAGTGAGTGGATTGATGATTGTGCTCCTCTACGAGTTTTGTTTTTTTTTTGTTTGATCAGATTTTCAAGGGCTCACAATTTTTGTTTTGTACTAGCTAATTCTTAGGGCATCCACAATGGGAGAATATATTTTTTGGGTTCTAAATTTTTTTAATTAATATAATTTGTATTTTTGGTTGAATAAGAACTTTGGGTATTCTAATTAAAATGTACTCCTCCAATGGTGGGTTCTAATATTGAGTCTCTTATTTTATTTATTATTTTTTTTGAAAAGAAATAAATTAAAGTACAATATGAAATTATTGCATATTAAGATTGATGTTTATAAATTATTGCATTTCATAAAATATTAAACATAGAAAACATTAAAACATCATAAAATAGAAGTACAAATCATAAAAAGTGAAAATGATTAACTGTATCCTCCAAAAGTGAAAATGATCAACAAGAATGAATTAGAGAAAAGAAAAGCAGTGGATGTAATATCAATGAATACTTCTCCATCAACCCTCACTCTTTAAACCCTACACCCAACTGAACGAGAGACCCAAAAGCATGTAATAATACTGCATGCAGCTGAGACACAGAAATCTGTCAAACACATCACCAAGTAAAAGTAACGAATGAGAAAAGATTCATGCATGAAAGACAGGACAACCACAAATCTTGGTGCTGCTCAGAACTGCTCTGCCACTTTTAAAGGGCAGCCACAAACTCACTGAAGCAGCTCTTCCGGAATCGATAAGTGCAAGACCTCTCAAATCTTGCTGCACTGAACCATCATCTTTTCCTGTTTTCAGCTTTAACTACTTTAGTACATGTCTATTGCAGAAGATCCAAGAAGGAAAGAGGAATGAAAACCTGAATAACAATACATGTCTAGATTTCTGCATAAGAGAAGCTCAGATTTAAAGATGGTCAATGCAAAAACAACTTTAGTGGACACATCCATCATAATATGACTGTTCCAGCGGATATAGTCAGCAACAAAACACAGATTTGCATAACAGAGCATTGAACAATCTGAAGGTAAGTACACAAAGAAAAGCCCTTAGACCATAATATTTCACAAAGGGTTTAAGCACATTCCTCTCAAGTCAGTCTCAACATATAAGTCACAGAACCTAAAAAGCATACTGGATATATATATATGGTATGTCACAACACAAACTAATCGAAAACTTTACCTAGAGATTGAATAAGAAAACATCACAGGCTATATAAGTTAAGCTATCGCAGCACATTCTACAGAGCAACTGTTATAAGTAATAATCTCAAAATTGAAATAAAGTTGTACAAAAAGACGCAGGAAACAAAAAAAAAAAAAAAAAAAGCTCAGATCCAAGCTACCGTGAGTTAATATCTTTGGACAGATTATGAAAATGAACAATCAAACAAGGCTGCTTAAATCGTTTAAGTGGACAAATCGGGAAAATAAAAACGAAATCCAGAGTATTCACTCTCTGCTTATATCTCACCATCATCCCACAAAGCAGCTCAGAAACATTGAGCATGCAAATGTGATGGATCTCTCTGCCAGCAGCAGAAACCGAAGAGAGAAGGGATGGTAAAAAAGTATCCCAATTGATATAACTAATCCTACACAATGTACGCAATGCAAAGAGAAGAAACTCAGCACGAGGCGCATGGTTGCTACATTGCACAACTAAAGATATCAAAACTGACTCCAAAACTCTTTGTTTCTCCAAGTCATACAGGAATCTCATAACTAACGCATATTAGAAGGTGGAGCTTGGTTGGTTACACAGGCAGACACAATCAACAAGAGATGAACAAAACTCAGAGAATCGAAAGCAATAATCAGAAGAAGATAACAATCAATGAGAGATTAAAGTCAGAGATACCATGGTTAAACCCAATGGAGAATTTGCAGGGAATCGAAGCCCTCTCCTCGAACCATCACCCTCTTTCTCTGCTTCTTTATCCTCCAAAATCGCAAGGTGCGATGCCTAGTGCTAAACAAGAAAAACAAACCATCAAGCCTATACCTTTCTACATATTAACTCATCTGAAGCCGAAACCATCAGTAATTTGAACTAAACAATGGTTTACAAAACTCCTTAAATCTTCTAGATATGAAGAAGCAATGGCATGATCGAGTATCGAAGGCTACTCCATCAAAACCGTGGGAGATTGAAAAGAATTACTTACATGGAAACATTGTAAGTGAGAGGGATAAGATAATTTGAAGAAGACCAGCGAGATGTCCTCCAAATTGATGCACAGGAACAACATAGATCCCAGCTCCACGGTTCATGTGTTCCTCATACTGACCAGGATTCAATCCGGGAACAGCATAGATCCCAGCTCCACGGTCCAACGATTTCAACCGATTAAATCTCCTCCGAAGAGATTTGCGAAAGAGAGAGGAAGAGAAAGAACACAATGCCAAAAAAAAAAAAATTGCTCTCAATAAAAAATTTTACCCAACCATGCGCCAACACGTCACAGTCTCTTCTTCTTTTTTTTCCTTTCTGTACTTTCAATCTCATTGTCATTTTTATAGTTTTATAAACTACTAAAATACGATTATTGACAATTATTATTTATAAATCTACATTTTTGTATGTCATATATATATATAAGTAAATTTATCTATAATCAATACAATAAAAGAAGAAGTGTTTCTCTCTCCTCCAGACGCATGACACCTTAGCCTTAACTTTGAGCCATGTCTTTGACACCTCAGTACAAATTTATACCCTATCAAATTATAACATTAATACAGCTGAGATGATTTTGGAAACAATAGCTTTTAATCAATGGCTCAATTTCTTGTTCGTCGTCGTGATACAATGGATCGACTGTTCTGTTGAATGCCTGATTTCTTCTTATTCGGCGCCGTTTATACCATGGTCCGACTGTGTTGATGATCCTAGCCATGGCTCTCTCTACCAATCTGAGCAGATCCGACGATGATGTTAGCCCCGTCGATGGTCGATCGCTTGTGGTGGATTTCTTCTTCTTCGATCCACCAGAATATGTTCATCAGATCTGACGATGATGGGTTTCTTCTTCTTCTACTTTTCGTTCCCAGGTAACATAATTTTATTCTTTATGTCTCTTAATTTTGGGGAGTAGGGAAGATTTGTAGGCTGTGAATTTGAGATTGTATTGATGTGTTTGAAATCTAGAAATTGGAGGAGATCCAAAGGAGAAAAAGATGAGTGCTCCGGTGAAAGAGGAGAGTTATTTTTGTGTGGTAAAAAGCTGTGTAACATTTGCAATTCTAGAGATGATAAGGTAATATGTAGTGAACATAATTTGTATTTGATTTTGTGTGTCACATTTTGTTTTCAAGGAACTGAGTGTATTTTAACCGAGTTGTATCGGCTAAGATTACATCACATTAGACCAGTGGCTGAGTTTCGAGTCCTACATCTTAGGAGACGCAACACAGAATGTGTTCCTTATGTAAGTTTTCTTCTCACAATGGTTCCATCTCTAGGTTTATTATGATTATCAAATTAGTATTAGTTGGTGAAGTTACTTTCGTGTTGTGGACAAGTCAGGCCTTTAGCTGTTCAACATTTTTTGAAGTTTCTGATCGTTAGATAGATTTAGCCAGCGTTTTGTATTAGACGTTATGTTGATGCAGTTAGTATCTTATAATGTATATTATGCTCCTAAATATTTGCAAACCGATTATGTTACATGTCTAAAGCAAGCTACGGCTGCGAGTCTCTCACACTCTACATTCTGTTTCGTATCAGAACCTCTCTTTGAACCTGTAAGGAGTCTCAATTGATCTGAAGGTGTTAAGGTAGAGAGATATATAAGCGCTTGTTAAACCATGAGCTAACTGTTGCACTGATATTTAAGTATCTTCCTAATCTCTTTGTTGCACTAAACCTGTTCTTGAGGTGACCAATCTCCGTAAATTCCAACTAAAGTCGCAGTAGAAGAACAGGTGGTTACGAGAGGCTCATTAAAATCCAAGATTTTTGTGTGGTTATAAAATTCTACATGAGAAACATTCGCAAGTTCCGTAAACACACTGAACATTTTGGAAATTGTTTTCTTTAATTTTTCATTCTCTTTAACATTATTATCTTCAGGTTTGAGTTTTTTTTCCTTGCAATATTCTTTGTCTTTTGCTGCTGTTTGCACGGTCTATTCTCATGAACTTATTGTCCTCAAGGTCAGAGACCTTTGTCTTTTCTGAAGTACTATTGACAGCATGAGGCCATCGTGTTGAGACCTGGCTATTGTGGTGACAGTGAAGATAATCAGAAATGGTTTCACCTGAGTGTTTCTGGGTCTAAATAATTAATGCATGTGAAGTGGAGACTGTGGCTTGTGTCGGATATCTGCAAAGTATGCCGAAGAGGAAGATCTGTTGGTGAGATGAGGAAAAACACAGTAGTCTAGAAGCAGGTCCCGATCAGAATTAACCCACACAGCTGATGAACGTTAATAGCAAATTTAGAAGCATATAGGAGAAGCAAATGTGAGCTTGCAACTGATGTCAACCTAAATTATATCTTCTACTTGGTTGAGTTTTATATACATATGATATTTGTTTATAGTTTGAATTCAAGTTTGGATCGCTTAGCAAAGGAACCGATTATGCTTCATACAAACTTTGTATCTTATTTCTATGTCCTGCTTTCAATGTAAACATTCTCACGTACAAGATAACTTTCATTTTGTAAGCTAAGAAATAATGTTTTATTGTAGAAATAAAAACTCAATTTTAATTTTATTGGAAGACACTTTCATTTTCAAATATATATCTAATTTTGGTTTAATGAAAACCGAAAATTTTGGATTAACTATATTAACATCCAAAATATTCAGTATTGTTTTAGTAAGAGAAGAATATAATTTTCAAGTCAAAGAAACAAATATTTATTTTTTAACATAAAAAAATTAAAATATATGTAAATTAAATTTATGAAATAAAAAACTCAAGTATCATATGAAAATAAAAATAATACTAAAATACTAAATAATCATTGAGTTATCAAAAATTTATGAAATTTGATATCAAAGAACATATATATTACATCATGAAATCATAAAAAAAAAAAAAAAAAAAAAAAAAAAAAAAAAAAAAAAAAAAAAAAAAAAA
>NC_025687.1:1613453-1619459 GCF_000633955.1 Camelina sativa
AAAAAAAAAAAAAAAAAAAAAAAAAAAAAAAAAAAAAAAAAAAAATAAATAAACCAATCCCGCGGCTTATCGCAGATTTAATCTAGTCTTTATAATTTATTGTTAATATTTTTTTTCTAAATATAAAAAATTCATTCCAGAACCATAAGTTTATAATATCCACAAAAATTAATTTTATTTTCGTTAAACTGGATTTTAAAGAATTTTAACAATAACAAAATACCCCGACAATTAATTTCTGTTAGAAGATAATAAATAGCAATTTATCTATAAATTAATATAAAATCATTGACCCATTATTAATTCATAGAGGTTTTTACTGTATATGGCAAAAAAAAAAAGAGAAAAGAAATTCATTTGAAACGTAGAGGAGGAATAAGGCCAAAGACAAACTCTCTCTTTACACAAATTGTATTTTCATGATTTCTTTTTCTTTTTCTTTTTCTTTTTTTTATAAATTCATTACAAATCCCCCAGTTCACCTCTCTCCTTTTGCTTCATTTCCTCAGAAGTTGCTGCTGAGAGGTTTACGCCACCCCCTGTCTCTCAGTGACCGTTCGATGGCCTGAACTCTGTGTACCCGTTTATCCCAGACGAAAAACTCGGGTTCCCAGACTCCATTCCATAGTATGTGTGATGGTAATTTCCTGGCGATGTTGCATCTTCCATGTTATTATTGTTCCTCATTGCTAGCAATGACAAGTCCATGTTCGCCATTTGCCACTGTGTCGGCATCATACCATCTACATATCCTCCTCCTGGCATGTAATGGAATCCTTCTTCTCCTAAACTCCTCGACCTGCCACCACCAGAAAATAACTCACCTGCATCACCCCCCTGGTATGACGAGTACTGCCCCCCGTTGAACACTTGCTGTTGGGATGGGTTGAATACGCTTCCGTTAAACACCATGTTGCTGCACTGTTCGTCTTCCAGCAAATCGTTGATGATGTCCAGGTGAGGAAACTCATCTGTCATCAAGCTTTGTGCTTGTTGCTGCGCAATCTGCATGTCCACGTGGTTCAGGGATCTGTTGCTAGTGGCGGCGGCTGTATAAGGCTTGTTCATGCCAATGTTTACAGAATTCAAATTCCTTCCTGTCCACAAGTGCCCACCATCTTGACTAAAAGGGAAGCTCGACTGATAAGATGATGATGTCGGTGTTTGCAAGTATGATGATGATGGCAATGTGCTTGGAACAACTCCATGAGAGTTTGGGTGGTGGTTGAAACTAGATGATGAACCAAGAGAGTTACCAACTATGGCGTGCTTATAGGATTGCGGAGTGTAAGTTTGTTGATTGTGTAAGGATGGATCAGGACCTAGACGACCAGCTGAGCTAACCGAACGGGGAAGGGATGTTGTCATTTGAACCGACGAGGAGACAGTGATGGGAGCAGGTTGCATCGCAGGGATTATCGGAGCACTAGAAGGCCTTGATATCGTAGTTGTTGCTGCTGGTTGTTTTGGAGCAGAGATTTTTTGAACATCAGCTCTGAGACCAACAGTTTGAGGTCGAATATCCGACGAAGGAACTACTACTTGACTTGATGAAGGTGGCCCAGTTGCTGACACTATTTTTTTGTTTGGAATAGAGTCTGCGGTTGATACACTCTTTTTCTCCGGTTTCGACTGAGTTAACAATGGTGAAGAATTCTTGGTAAAACTTCTGGGAGAAGAAAGTACAGCAGTGCTTCTCTCTTTAGGTCGATCCATGTCGACCGAGTTCACAATGCTTTGAGCCATGCTGCGTTCCTGGATTTAAAAAACAGATAACCATTGTAAAATTCTGGAAGTCTTTGCATGAAACCAATAATTCAATCAGCGACTTCTAATTTCAAACACTAAAAGCATGAATGACCAACCTTCCCAACAGAATTACGATTTCGAGAACCCTCTGGCTCCTGGGTGTGGGAGACAACAACCCAATCAGATTCACCAGCGTTGCTTGCCTCGGAAGAATAATTCCGACTCTTTGGGTCTGTTCCAAGTGTTGAAGGTTGATCATCTGTCTCACTCGCTAAACTGTGGGCATCAGATGTTGCTTTTACTTGTTGGTTCTTTCCTCTGCAAATCACAAGGTGTATCATTATAATTCAGAACTGAGAAAAAACAAGGAAACAAGCGGAGCCAGAAACAAGCTTACTTGTTTGGCGACTTCTGGTTTCGGAAGGTATTCCCCTGGTAGGACCCATTAGTAACCCCCGACCGGACAGAATCATTAGAACAAGTTGAAGAGCTATCATCCATAGTGGACTGACTCTTCCTTTCTGCAATTCCATTGGGTGCAGATATGGAAATGCCTATTCCTCTGCTGCTCCCTCCTGATGACGGAGGATGAATTTCTACGGCGTCAGTATCCCAATGAACGGGACTACTATCCCTATCTTCTAAATCAGGCTGAAGAATGTCAGCTGAACCATTCACATAATCAGATATGTCAGACACATCTCCCAGAGTATCAGGCTTTTCAGCTGAGGATTGGGCTGTCTCTATGACAGAATCCTTTTCTTCCCCATCGTTTTGGTTTGCCCCAAGATCCTTTTCATGTGTTGCAAAACTTACCTTTTCTTCCTTCCTTTTGTCCTTCCCTTTATTTTTATTCCGTTTCTGTTTCGCCTATAAAATGTTCAACAACCAAAGAAACTCTCATCAACATCCACCAACTTGTCCAGGACAAACAGAAGGAGTAGAAAGTACCACACCTGTTTCTTCTTAGATTTCTTCTCTCTCTCAGCTGTTCCTCTTTTGGCCCTTTGTTCGGTTTCAGCCAACCATGCTTCCTCTTCCTCACGGATAAGTTCTTCCTGCCTTTTTAGCGCAATAGCTTCTTGATATGCAACCTCGATTTTACTGCTGCAATTCTCAGAGATATTGAATTATGATACATAAGCACATAAAGGAAGAACACAATGGCATGCCGTATAGAATAATATTATGCATTGTTACCTGAAGATATGGGAAAGAACATATATCTCTACAGTTCGTCTACCCAGCTCAGTTAAACGTCTCTCATCACGCTCATAGGCTTCCTTGTTGACCTCTTCTCCATCATTGCCATCCTAGATTCGCATCAAAGAACAGAACCTAAGTTTTTCAATACAAGTAACTTTCTATGCAACACGTCCTCTGAAACGGAATAATGAATGACCAACGACAAAAAATGAAAATAAACATGACTGCAGATACGATAACAGATAAAAGAATTACAGCCAGAACTATTTTAATAACCCATGAAGCCGACCTTTGTACGGTTTTGGGGACCTTTCTCATCTTTTGGAGGCAATGGCTCTAGAGCAGCTGTCTCTAGGAGTAACAGCACATCATCAACTAATACAAACATATCTTTGTCCACGCTAACAATCGGAGCTGGCAATTCCTTGGCATCTAACAGTCTTGGCTTAGCTTTCGTGTTCTTGGTTTGGCCTTCAAGAGCCTTCAACCCACTATACAAGGAATCCATCACCAAAGTTGATGTAACTTCTTTTTCTATGAAAAACTGTTTTACAACTCCTTTTAGGATTACAGCCATTTTCTCCCTAGACATCCGACGCCTAGAGTTTTGGTCCATCGCTAACCAGAAGACACCGAAGCTGCAACCAAGAATGATAACCCACTCCTTTTAGGGAACATTGCTTAACTTTCAGAGAGAAAGATATCACAGGAAGTATAAAAGTAAGGCAACAATACTATACTAGATTGGTATAAATCCTGGCCTTCAACAAGTGCGTTGAACTAAAGAAAAAATCCCACATCCTCTTTTAGGGATTTTCCGTCTCAGCATCTCAACCTTGGCTATCAAGACTTGTAAATCAGAGATAGTGAAGAGCCACAGCCACAAAATAAAAATTTACACTAAAAATAAAATAAAATTTGGACTCCAAACGCATGGTGGAAAACAATCTATTCTAACACTGCATGGTTTCATAAAAAGAAGAGGTAAGGTAACCACAGTACTGCCTACTCACTTATCATCTGAAATCTGGAGGAGTTAAGGGTACAAGTTGAAGTGTTAAATACCTTGTCCATCTCGCCTTGTCCTCTATCAACCTCCCGAGTTTGTTTCTTCTCTCTTCAACAAAACGACGGCAAATTTGCTCTACATTCGGCAAATACACCCTAACAAGTTCTCTCCTATAACCACAATCAAGGCAGCGAAAAGGTCGGTCCACCCTCTCCCTGCAAGGAACAATTATAGAGATATTATCCACAATGCATAAATCAGTAATACCAAAGAAATGAAAGAATATAATCTTATCACATGTGTATAACTGAAGAACATATGAACCTATCGAGCTGTAAGTGAATGGCAGCATGGAAAAAAATGGAAGGTGTGGTAAATTTTATACTCATAGACTATGTAAATCTATGCTCATAGATTTACATAGAGTAAATCTTGCATTACCTGATCACCTGCACCTGAGCTTCAATTGTAAGACAGTTAGTATCATCTATGAAGCCTTCCTGTAATTTAGGTAACTCCATAAACTTTTTCCATCCCCAATCATGCTCTTTCTTCCAAAACCGGTGCAATGTATCTGCAAAGAAGTGAATTCAGTTGTCTGCGTGTATAAACGGGGGGCAAATAAATATAAGACTAAAAAATTCACCAGAATACTTGGATTTCTTTATATCATTATTGACCACAGATATAGTAAACTGAGCGAAATGACTCCAGCCTGTGTCCAAGATAGCAAAAAGAACCAACATGAACAGGTATCCAGAGAGAGAGAGAGAGAAAAAGGACAATGCAGTACCAGTGAACAAAATTTACTAGCCTGGAAGTAGTTTATCATAGTTTGCAACACAGAGAAACAAGGAGAGATGATTACAAACATCACAGCCTTGTGGATAAATTAAAATATACCTGAAACATTGAAGAATAAAAATAGAGCCGTAAGAAGTCGCATCCCAAGTTGGGAGAATATATAATAAAGAAGAGAAAGAGAATAACAGAAGGCATGTACCATTTGTAGCCGCCAGCTTCAAAAACACTGCTACGGAGCTCCCTTTTGTTGATTTCTGAAAATTTCGGAATCTTCCAAGTATATTTTCCAAATAACTGAGAGGGTTTAAGACCTGGGAGAAACAAATAAAATTCACATTAAACAGCTGAAACACACACATAAAAAAAAAANAAAAAAAAAAAAAAAAAAGAGAGAATGTAATAAAGCACAAAACCAAACAACTGCAAGGATTAGGCAAATGTAGAAAGAATGAAAGTGAAGTAAAGCGAGAGTGGAGGGGAAATAAAAAGAGAGAGAGTACCAGAAGAATCATCGTCGTCATCGAGATCCCAGTAAGGTGGGGATGTGGAAGGAGTGCCGTTCTCCACTTGAACAGAAGAGCGCCACTCAGAGATTGCTTCTCCTGATGGACTGGAACTGTGTTGTCCATTCGAAGTCTCCTCTACTGATCGTCCAACCCCAGATTCTTCATTAGCACTCTCTGCCATGAATTTGTTTTTTTCCCGTCAAAGCTCTCTCTCTCTCTCTCTCTCTCTCTCCTTTAAACAAACGGAGCAAACAAATCAGATTCTATCAATATGCCACTGAGATGGCAAAAAGAAAGATATAATAGTAGTGTTCAATTGCTGAAACGGTCATAAAATTTTGGATCAAATTGCAACCATCTTCAAAAAAGGTTCAATCAGCAAAATTAATATATAGATTTACAAAATCCATTGCATAAAAAAACGAAACCCTTAAAAACCCAAATCAGATCATCCCACGGGGGCAATAAACCCTAACAAAAAAAAAAAAATCTCCAATCAAAAAGAAATTAAGAGGAACAACAAGATTAATAATAATAATAAATTGGTTTTGTCTATCGAGAGCTACAAATAAATCTCTTAGAGAAACATCTTAATTATTCGGAAACTTAAAAGCAAAACAAAAGCCCAGATGAAATCAACGATCGGGGAAATCAGAAACCCGTAGAGACAGCCCCTAAGCCTCGCAAAATCCGAACAAGATATATAAAAGGAAGGGAGAGGGAGGAGGGAGT
>NC_025687.1:1620022-1623431 GCF_000633955.1 Camelina sativa
AAAAAAAAAAAAAAAAAAAAAAGAGAGGTCGCACGAAACAGCTCTCTCTCTCTCTCCCTCTATGTTATTAAAAAAAAAGTAAAAACACACTTAATTAAAAAGATACAGTAACTTTTAACAATATAATTTTATTAATCAATTTTCTCTATTTTTAACCATAAATATAAAATCGTAATCTTTGAAATCAGTATCTCTATAGCTTATTTTCTTTTTGCTTTTAATATGTTTAAATAATCAAAAACATTACATCGATGAGACAAGATATACAAAAAAAGTACATCCTCGGACACATTTTTTTTTCCCTTTTTTTAACTTTTTATAATTCTGTTATCGAGCAACAAGTCTGAACCATACCTTTTGCCTACATGATAGGTTAAAAACCTAGTTAACTTTCAGGTTTTATACAACCAAACGACAACGTTTTTAGCCTCTCTCTCTCTCTATTATCTCAAAAACCCCCCTACTATTTTTACAAATTCTCATATTCCACCCATTAGTCTCTTTTTCCACTACATTCCTCCCAACGATCGATCAGTGACTAGTTGAATATCCACCTCCCCGCGACATTACCGATCGCCTGAGTTGGAATCTGTAAACAACCGATAGGCTTTTCACCAAACCTAGACCGTCCTCCACAACCCGAATATTCCCCTGCATATACTGGTCACAAAACAAGATAAAGAGTTCAACCATGTCATCATCTAACACATTCAGGTGCAGTAGCCAAAAACAAATATACAAACAAAATTCTCTAACCTTTACAAAGTTTTCGCAGATGTCGAGACTCGGACCCTCCTCCAGGTTACTACTATTACTACTACTACTACTACTACTACTACTCACTTCGCCTTCTGCAGCTACCTCAAATCCGAATCTAACTTCAATGTATTCTTTGGAATAGCCTTGTCGCCAAACCGCTTCTTGGTTATTTTTCCTATGTAATACTTCCGAGTTTCCGATTTCTGGTACAACCCATAAAGTTACATTCCCTTTGATCTTTCGGTTCATTAAAACCCCAAGCATATGCAAGATCACTTGAAACACCCTTCTATCATCACCTACAACATAATCAGGCAATGCTCTATAAACTTCAGCTGAGAAACCAAAACCGTTCCCAACACATAAACACCTCGCCAAGCAAGCTGTTTCCTTCACGACCGAATGCAGACTAAAACAATGCGTCTCTGCAGCGCGTATTTTGCCGCTGTTTATATCTCCAGCGTTGTTCACAAGCTGTAAAAGCAACTCGCTGGTTCTCTTCATCGCATCCACGATAACCGTCTGGTTCTCCGGTAGTTTCCCGTCTTGAATGATCAAAGGAAGCAACCCGAGAATGGACCGCACTGGACGCCTCATGGCATCGCTCATCATCCGCTCGAACGCAGCCTTGGCTTGATTAGCTCTCAGCGCGTTCTCCCTTGCCACCTGAAGCGCTCTGTTCTGTTCCGCAAGCTTCTCTCTCATAAGCTGAGATTCTTCAAGAATCACGGCGTGAGAGATGGCAACCGCCACTTGATCAGCCACAACCTTAACAATCTCCAGCTCTTGATAATTCCAGTTCCGGGCCAGTCTCAACGGAAGCACACAAACCAAGATCGCATAACACATGTGGATCGCCTCAGGTGTTCCACCTTTAAAGTTACAAACACGAAGCATTGGGACTCTTATCCCAACAGTAGGACCTGGTTTGCCTCGGCAAGTCACCGAGGCAAGGGCAGAGCCAGAGCTCAACATATTCACCTCCTCGCTTCTCTTAATCCTCACAACATCAGACTCAGTAATGGGTATAGAAAACCCAGCGTAACCACCCACATTCTCATCATCATCCGTGGGTCCCAACTCATGCGTAAGATTCATCTCCGTCTTGATCTCATTAGGGATCCAAACCGCACAGTTCTTGAGCCCCAAGGTCTTGGACAACTCCACAAGCGTCGTGTACAGGATGGTGTGTCGATCGAGAGACGTCCTAATCTTGGTAGTGAGCATACGAACATGCAAACTGGTCTCAGTCTGCTTCATAATGATGCCAACCTCACGATCAAGCTCTCTAGTCTTCTTACTCAACATAAACTCACGAACCTTAGCCTTGAGAAGCAATGGTAAGAGAGTGACTAACGAGAGGGCGGTAAGGAAAGAGACAATCCCAGTGAGCATCTTGAAGACGGTGACAGCAGTCATGACCCAAGGAGAGTGAGGACCGTAGGTGAAACCAGAGAGCAAATGGGTCATGCCACAGAGAACAATGAAGGCAATAAACTCGCAGACGACCCAATTGTAAGGGGAAGGCACATTGGTGCGGCTGACGAAGTAGAGAAGCTCGATTGGGATGGAGAAGTAAGCGATGGCGATGAGAAAGTCGCCGACTTTTTGAGATTCGAGGATAGACTCGAAGCTAAAGATACTGTCTTCGTCGTCGCAGTTGCATATGGAGAAGCTGCCGTCGTCTTCCGCGGAAGCGGCGACGGAGACAACTAGGAACAAGAAGAAGAACACAAGCCATTGAACTAACAATGTTATCTTTAACATCGATTACCCTGACAACAACAACAAACAACAAAGAAAAAAGTGAGTTTTTTTTTTTTTTTTNGGGTTCGTACCCAGAATCGGAATTCGAGACTTTTCCAATTAAATTATGGGTCAAAAAGGTTGGAATTTCAAAGATGGTTTCTTGAAAATCAAAATCAGGAAAAGATTCAAAATTCAAAATGAAGAGTAAAGTTAATTGAAACATTCATTCATTAGAGATTCTAATATTTTCTTCTTATCACCAAACAAATCATGAATGAAATCTACTGACTCCTCATAAAATCCGCAGAAAGTTGCAAAGATGTACAATCGAGAGTAAAGCCTAAACAAATTAGCAATAAAACCATCTCACATTCATCAGAAACCATTATTACCTTTGGGACTTGGGATTAGTATCCTATATTCAAACAAGGATCAGCCAAAAATCTTCCTTCTGAAGGTTTTTAAAAGAAAAAGGAAACGAGTCTTTTTTGTTTAAACTCTATGTTGTGGGTTTCTTCTGTGAATGTCTCTCCCTCAATCTCATGAAACTCATCAGAGAATGTAGAGAGAGAGAGAGAGATAGGAGTAAATTTTGTGTGAGGAGGATGAGTCTCGCTCTCTCTCTTCTGTGTCTGCGAGTGCCGAGTAAATTTACGTTTTGGAGAGAGAGACTGAAGAGGGAAGAAGGAAAGAGGGGGTGGGTGGGGCCCAATAAACGAGTACATGAAGAGAACATAGACCACTTTTCGTTTGGAACACAACACGAGCACGACATCTTCTTCCCTTGACCTACGTGGACTCTTACCAAATTCAATTCCCCCCCTCCTTTCTTTTTCTTTCTTCTTTAGGTATCCCCTACTTAATTACCGTATTCTCAAGATTTATCTCATTTTAGATTTAT
>NC_025687.1:1623712-1637157 GCF_000633955.1 Camelina sativa
AATTCACCCTTCCCCCCCCCCCCTCTTTTCTTATTTTTTTTCTTTCTTTCTTTTTTTAGGTATCCCCTACTTAATTACCATATTCTCAAGATTTTTATCACCTATCTAATTTTAGATTTATTAATTTAGTTAATTACCTAAAATATATATATATATATATATTTTTATAGATTTATTAGTTTAGTTACCTAAAATATATAATTTTTTTCTTGGATAGTATATACGTTTCCAGTTTATTAGTACTGATTTATGTACAGAACTAATTTATTACTATATACTAGCTAAATATTTTATATCATCACATATTCACATGGATGATTTTCATGAATTTTAAACATATGAATACGATTAGAGTATAAATGTATAATATACCGTGGGCTCGGAATGTTTGATCTCTTATTATAATATTTAGTTAATTTATTTTCTATTGTCAATGATTTGTACATGACTAAATTTAATCAAAGTTATATTAGCTAGACTATGAATTGCAAGTATGTAGTGTCTAACTAAACTAAACTCCTCACTATATACATTATTATTCGAGTTAGACAATATTAATATATGGATGCTATTTATTCGATTTTTCGTTTCTTACACGTTATATTGACCTACCTTTCTACTTAGACATGATTTAGTTAAACACTCCATCTCTTATTCAATAACATACCGAATCAATTTTTTGTGCTTGGGCCTACCGCAACTTAACTCTTTTCACAAAATGAGTCTCTCTCTTTAAGTGCATGAGCATCTCTTTGGATCCTAAAATATCTAATTTTTGTTGGCAATTTTCACATTTGGTAATGTTTCCCTTTCAAGAAATCGATATGATATTCAGACCCACACTATCTTTTATTTTTAAAAAACCGAAACTCTTTTTTTTGTTAAAAAAATTATCATATACTATACATGCAATACTGTACATTTTGATTGTCCTTTTGAAATTAGTACAAGCAGCATACAGTATAACTAAAAATAACCAACAACGAATCATTTTCAGTAAAAAAAAAATATGCACCCAACAAAATCTTATTACTCACTAGGAACATTTGGAGTTAGTGGTCAATTTACAATATTTATTCTTATTTAGAACCTAATTTGAGTGTATGTTCGAACAAGCACCAGTGGTCTAGTGGTAGAATAGTACCCTGCCACGGTACAGACCCGGGTTCGATTCCCGGCTGGTGCAGTTAGTTTTTTTGCTAATATGTGAACTTTAAAAAAAATTCAATTGCTATTGCGACGTGTCAAGTGATGAACACGTGCTGATTCCTTTACTTTTCTGTCCACATTCTGGTCACAGATACAATACAAATGTCTCTTGTCTTTTTTGAGAAATCCCTGGTACGAATGCATGCATCATAAAGCTCTTCTTTTTTTTCTATCAAAGAAATAAAAAAATAGTGCATGCACCTTTTCCACTTAAGCCAATACATATGCAAATCAAAACAGATGTACACAGAATCATTTTACTTTTTGCATGAGACCACAGATCTTTGTCTTTAAAGGCGATCAGTACAATACTAGTAATGTCTGATAGACGTTTCATTTACAATGCAGGAGAAGGACTAAATTTGGTAATTTGGATACGGATCTGAAACTTACTATATGAGTTAATTGGTTCCCTAGTTGTTGCCTTCTTTCTTGATTACACAGGCACGAACAAACCTAAAACTCTGATACCACATGTCAATTCGTGATAACAGCAATTTGCCTTAAAATCGAGCTTTCAGTGTTGGAAAGCTGAAAATTATGATCCCTTTCTGTATACTTTTTATTCATCGACCCTCGGCTAGCTGTTAACGTACGTATGAATTTTCTAATGGGTTTTCGGAATGCTAAACAGTAAACGTACAGCCCAACAACTCCAAGCTACGTACTTAGTTAAGCTTTAGTGAACCGGATGATGTCATGTCGCTACTCATCACACTCCAAATAATGTATCTAGCCGAACTTATCTTGCAAAATTAAGTACGTACGAGAAATATTTCGAAATGAACGTTAGAGCATCATTAGTGGAGTACCTCTCCTAAGTTACTCTCAAATTAATTAATCATGTAATTAATAGTAATTTAAGTAAAACAACCTTAAGAGTATTTTTGCAAAATCATTCATTTACTAGAGAACCCAAAGAAGGTTGTTCAATCTTTTCAATAATAATTTTTTAATTTGTGTTTAGTAATTATCAAACTTTAATAATCTAAAATGACAAAACAATTATTAAAAAATTTATATTAGGTAAAACTTTGGAATCTTATACATATTTTACAAATTTTGGAATATTAAACATATTTTACAAAATTCAAAATATATGGTGATGCATACCCCATGTGTGTATAACTGACTAGCCCAATGATGAAACAAATACTCCCTGAAACAGAATGTTAGTTTCTGAGCTTAAGAGTCAGTATTTGAAGCAAGTTATATAAGGTTTGACTTCCAACTGAGTATATTGACTGTAGCGAGGGCCATATCCGGTTTAAGCTATAGATTACGGTTACTTCTTCAGGGTATATCTCCATGACCTGACTCTGAAATCATGTACATCTCCCAAATTTAGCTCAAGTTTATGTGTCATTNATCATTAGTGGAGTACCTCTCCTAAGTTACTCTCAAATTAATTAATCATGTAATTAATAGTAATTTAAGTAAAACAACCTTAAGAGTATTTTTGCAAAATCATTCATTTACTAGAGAACCCAAAGAAGGTTGTTCAATCTTTTCAATAATAATTTTTTAATTTGTGTTTAGTAATTATCAAACTTTAATAATCTAAAATGACAAAACAATTATTAAAAAATTTATATTAGGTAAAACTTTGGAATCTTATACATATTTTACAAATTTTGGAATATTAAACATATTTTACAAAATTCAAAATATATGGTGATGCATACCCCATGTGTGTATAACTGACTAGCCCAATGATGAAACAAATACTCCCTGAAACAGAATGTTAGTTTCTGAGCTTAAGAGTCAGTATTTGAAGCAAGTTATATAAGGTTTGACTTCCAACTGAGTATATTGACTGTAGCGAGGGCCATATCCGGTTTAAGCTATAGATTACGGTTACTTCTTCAGGGTATATCTCCATGACCTGACTCTGAAATCATGTACATCTCCCAAATTTAGCTCAAGTTTATGTGTCATTAACAAAAAATCTCACTCATCAATCTGTTCAAGTATATGTATCTGAAGGCCTCCAATTATCCAACTTGACTCGTATGAAGTAAGATACGCAGCAGCAAGAATTTTTGGAACTTCATAGAAAACAACAACCAGAGCATCAGATATTGATACAGATTGAGAATTTACCTTTGGGTGATTCTACTACATCCCTCTAAACATTCCCTGCAGTTTTAACCTGCAACTGCAAGTTCCAAACCAATCTTCTACATACAAAAAAAAAAAAAATCAAACCATCTTGTTAAAAACAGAACACACTAGCAGCCTGAAAACTCACTACTAGCACCCATGGAACAGTCGTACACAAACTAACCTATTTGCAGAGAGCAAGAACTAAACGACAATAACAAAAAGCTTCAATGAAAGGATTTGAAGCTTACCAAACGTGATACAACGCCTTTGCCACAATCATCTCCATGAGATTTGTCTGAGATCTCAAATTCTCCCAGATACGCACCTTCCCAAGTGGCCATTGCAGGTACCAATCCGTAAACCATGTGAATAGGAGCCGATTCATCCATATCCTCGCCCCAAATGAAAGTATCTCCGTCGATGATTCCAGCTCCATATGCCGTCTTAAGTGTTATAAGCTCACAAGGGAACGGCGAAGTCGGTCCTTATACCACCAACTACCAGTCTTCATTATGACTGCAGTCTCAAAATACAGAGAGCATCACGATACATCCTCAAAATTGAGGGGAACTTTGCCTACAAAAACAGTTCAAAGAACAACACATGAGAAGCTGAATTCAGACTATACAATTAATGAGCACTATGACCCAACAATAAAGACCAGAAACAGCATAAACGAAGAAACTAAAACAAGAAAGGATTGTCAACTTCAATGGTAACTAACGTATGTTGAAAAATAATCCGGACCGGTCACTCACTGTTCTTAGCAATCCAATAACTAGCAGGAAGAAGCCGATCACATAAGGTAGAGGTATCCTCTTCTTCTAGCTGAACGTGCAAAGGTGTAAACACAATATTCAGAATTATGCTGGTCGTTGTTCCATTTCTTTTTCTGATAATCTACACCACTTCTCAGAGTTTAGGTACTTCTATTAAGTTTTACACCAACTGATAAAGCTCCACGTACTACAAAAAGAAGCGCCCATATATTCATTAAAATATATACAATTGCATATGATGAGACTTACTTCTTCCATAGTCTTCCCGTTATATGAAACGTATCCCCGTATTTTTGCTGCAGATAGAATCAGTACACCTATCTCACCATATAGAAACCTCCACCGTCGTTCGCCGATCTGGAAGCCATCGCCTCCGGGTAACCAACCAACCACAAGATCTAAGTCGGAAAACCCATAGGATTCGACGTGAATCCATTGATTATTTCCGATTTCAGATCAATCGGTTGTTTTTCGCCGCTTCGTTCCACAGAGAAGAGAGAGAGAAAGTTGGGAAGAAAGAAGAAGAAAATAGCGAAGAAAAAAAAATTCCGCTTTTATATTTATTTACACAATAACCACTGACAAAAAGGCCACGACGTAGTGTTCTTAACGGATTGCTTCAGATCCTTCCCACAGCAGCAACCATTCTCTCCTGTTTGGACTATTAATGGGTTTTTGGGGCCCAATTTCATGAGTAACCCAGAGAAAACTTACCACTAATGATGGTCTTAGTTGTTTTCTTTATGAAATTTTAATTCAAAGTAATTAAATTTCGATTTATGGATCCCTAGTTATATATTTAAGTTATATTTTATATGCAGTACTCGTTCTACATTAGTTAATTACCTAAAAACATATTTTTTACGTTTTCGTTTGTTAACCAATTATATTAGATTTACCAATCGACTTTTTTTTTTTTTTTGTCAACTAGTTATATACAAAGACATCTTGATATAAAAAGCGTCTACAACCTGAACACATATATAAAATAAAATTTAATTTACTTGCTGAAATTCTTATTAAAATTTATATTTTGTAGTGCCAAACGAATATCAATAACCAATTTATAATTGCCACATAAATTATACGGCGATTATAGTTTCTTCGTTGATCGTGTCTAATATGAAATAATACACTATATATAGTATAGCTAGTTTATAATTCATGGTTACATATGAAGGAAATAACAACATCAAACCAAACATACATATTGCATAAAGATGACACATAATAGGTAGCATGTTTAATATAAATAAGATATGCAATTTTATCACATATGACATATATGCAATTTATACCTAATTAGTGGTCGTTAATTTGGCCATGCAAACGGCTGATTCGATGACGGCGCTGGCTGGTAATAAAACGGAGCCGCAGGGTGCTGCCACTTCTTAAATATCGTGGGCTTCTCCGCTTCTTTTCCCCACCGTTGCTCCTCCCTCTTCATTACAGCCGGTGGCTTCTGCGGCGGCGACTCCGTAGGTGATAAAAGAGGAATAGCCACTTTCCAATTCGCTTCCGAAGGGTTTATCTTTAGAGGCGGTGGAGCACGCCGCTGAAGCCTACTGGACTTTCGGTTACCTCCGCCGGAAATATTTCTTGCCGTTGACGACATCGCCGGAACTTCTTGTTGTATATATTTTGATAATATCTATATACGAGTACTCGTGTGTATATATAGAGAATGGAGTGTTCAAGAGTGTGTGCTTGGCTTGTGTTTTGGTTAAACGGTCGAATCTTTTAATTATTTGCTTCTTTTTTTGTCAAGTGTCTTTCCTTTTGACTAGTAAACTAAACTAGTAAATTATAACTTTGACTATATTCTCTTTTATGAGGACTATCCGACTATCAGTAATCTTTTTCCTCTTTTAAATTTTCTTTAATTTAGGAAAATAATTTCTTTTAGTGCTTAAAAAAAGATTATGAAGAATGTGAAAGCTCGTCAGTTTGCAAACCTCCAAAAATCGTAGGTTTCGCCCATTGTTTCTCTAATTAGTCCTCGACAAGACATTTTGTAATTCTATGGTGCATATTCTTCTGCTTATATGTAACAGTTGTATTCAACCAATTAATTTAACTCTGATATAATGAAAAAGGGTTCCCATACTACCGTTTAAAATAAAAAAACAGTCATCAACATATAAAATTTTGAGGTAAAAAATATAGAAAATTTGGAAGAAAAAATGCAAGCTTTGTATTTTTGAGTTAGTTATAAACACCGTTTTTTATTTTATTCTAGGCCTTAATTATATGTATTTGGCCTAAAAGTATATAGTTATTATTAAATTATTCTGTTGGTGACAGTTATATCCCAAACAAAATATTTTTCCAATTAGTTGTTTGTTTGGCATTGCTGGTAACTTTTGTAATAATGAATTAATTAATTTCTAAAAAGCAAAAGAGTGATAAAGACCATATAAACTTTAGACCAAGGAGATAATATAACTTTTATTTTTCCTATACCAACTTTAGACTAACCAATACCTTGATTACCAATATATTTATTTTGAGAGATTTTGTGACATATAATGGAAAGAATCATATTCTAGTTTTTTTTTTTTTAAAAAAACAAAAGATAATTTTGAATAAATTAATCAAAATCTCTTATTCTAATTATCACAAAAATAATTAGCGGTTTAGGTTCGTTATAAATAACCTTTATGCAAAACACAAGTCAGATACGACAAATTTATTGATGTGATATCGTATCATCTTACGCATATTAAGCTTGTCCGTTGGATTTCGACTGTAATATTAGACTATACTGGACAAGACATTCTCGTAAATACCACTTTTTATATAGTGTAAATGGGTTGCAAGGAACTAACCTGTTAGCATAACAAGAAGGAAAAATGAAATTTATGAGTGATCAAAACCCACGGCTCTAACGGATGATGACCCCAAAAAAATACATAATTTCTCGACCCAATTTTAAAAAATCGCTGGAAAGAATTGTATGAATCAGCAAAAGAAAACTCGTACATCCCAAAGTTAAATCAAAACTAATAGTAAATAGATAGAATACAAAATACGGCTAATTTTAAAATCCTACCAAAAGTTGTAAGGAACAAAAATAAAGGTAGTGGAGACACCAGAAGCTGTTCTAAAGCCGGACTTGTGTCTGTGGAAGAGAATGGAAGAACTCTAAGCAGCTTTAGGCTTGTGAGTCCTCTTCTTCACAATCCTCTTGGTCGAGGTCGGCGTCGAATTCTTCATTCCAATAAAAAAGAGCAATGCCCCAAGAAGCGCAACGCTCTGTGATAAAACATCAATGCAAAAGAATGCGACTCATCAAAGAGGATTTGGGTTTTCAAAAGAGGCCATTCTTTATTCAGAAGAGTAAGTTCAGCTAGAAGAACAAGAACCCGTCCCATGGCAAAAGCAAGCTAAAACGAGTACATGAAGAAATGTATTTAAGACAAACCTGCAGGAATTCAGTCAATAGAAGAGAGAACTGGCGGTCCTCTGGTCCGTAGTTGTAAAAATCATATAAAATTGGACTGACAACCACCAAGTAGACAGCCTAAGAAACAAAACAAACAAGTGAAATCCAAAAATTAATACAACAACTAAGCTTTGGATATTATTTAACAAAAAGTGAAGAAATCCAAACCAGAAGATAGGCACCAAAGATGTTGCCAATAACAAAGAGTTAGCCTCCAAGTCCTTTCAGAGCAACAATAGTCCATACCACTTGTTTCACCTATCAAAGAGATCGTTTTCCAAGTCAGACAAAAACATAAATAGAGCCATCCATTAATAAAAGACATGAAGACAAGGAACCACTAACACAATAATAAGATAAGAGTAGGAGATGGACATACCTCTACGTTGGGAAACGCAACTCCAAATCTGGAAGAGAGATGGGCTTTGGTCAGATCAAGCTTTGGAGCTAACTCTTTAGCTGCTGGACCACCGTCAGCTCCAAAGTCATTGAACCTAAATAAGATGTCCAGAGATAGAATTCCTAGTTCAGATCAGTAGTCATATAATATTTATACAAAGTCAATGAAGAAACAATATGTTTGGGGAGTGAAATTTTGAACCGACACACCAAATCACAGTATATACTATGTCACTTCACCATATCTCAGACCAGAACTGTGTAAAAAAAAAAAAACTACAAGAAACCATCAATGTGTCATCTCCTCCAAAGCAGTGAGGGATTAAAAAGATAAAACAATGAGCAAATCACACATTGATAGAATAAGATATTTCACACAATCTGCGTATAGTTAAACTACTGAAACAATCGATTAGGGAATTTGAAAACCTAAAATTAAGGAGATAAACGGACAAAGTAGTAAAAAATCATCAAGCAAAAGCCCTAGATTTTACCCTAGATGTCCAAAATCAAACAGTTTGTTTTAGCGGGAAGATTCTCAATCAAATCGGATCTAGCACAAGTTTAAAATTTCCTAGGAAGAAGATGTCGTCGAACCCTAATCACAAAAACAATTTGGGGAGAAACCAAAGAGATGAATTAAAAAGGACAAAAAAAAACTCACATTTGCCAAGCGGAGAGGATGAATAGGGAAGCGAAGAGAACTCTTCCAAGAAAAGAGAAGAAACCCATTCTCCGAATCTCTCTGTCTCAAGGTGCTCTGGTGTGGTTTCTCGTCGGAGAGACGCTCGGATCTTTTTTTAGTCGGTGACCTATTCGGTTCCTCTGCTTTGCCTTTAAAAATAAAAAATCCCAAACCGAAGTTAACCGAACCGAGGACAAACCCGTAGATAGATAATTTAAGCTAATGTTCGGTTCCTCTGATTCATTCAATATAACAAAAGGGTAATTCCCAAACCAAAGTTAACCGAACTACATAGTTAAAGTAGTAAACCAGGAAAACCAAAAAAAAAACATAAGCAATAATCACGGTCAGCCAAAAGGGACATACGTCATCAACGGTCAATTAGCACTTGGCAGTCATACGCACCAAACTCAAATGTTCAACCCAATCCAGTTGTCAAGTTGCCCTGTTCATCTTAAGACATCTAATCTTGTACTAGAAAAAAAATACTAACATGTACAGTATCTAGTTTATCTTTTACTGGGAAATAGGAAACAGAATCCCTCTTTTCTTTTCTTTCTTCTTCTTTTTGTATATAAATATATGACCTCTTGTGAAAAGAGAGGTTCAAGAACAGAGAGAATTAATGGAGACCAAAGAAATCGCTTTCGACGATACGAAAGCAGGTGTTAAAGGTCTCGTTGATGCTCACATCACCGAGATTCCTCGTATCTTCCGTCTCCCTCAAGGTGCCTTATCCGAGAAGAAACCTTGCGTTTCTGCCTCGGATTTTGCTGTCCCTATCATCGACTTTGCAGACCTACACGCGTCGCGCCAAGACGTCGTGGAGAAGATCAAAGACGCTGCAGAGAAGTGGGGATCGGAGTATTCCAGGTGATCAATCATGGTGTTCCTTTTAAGCGTTCTTGAAGAGATTCAAGATGGAGTTCGTAGGTTTCATGAGGAAGATCCTGAGGTTAAGAAAACTTACTTCACTCGTGACGCCGCCAAGAGATTTGTCTACAATAGTAATTTCGATCTCTACGGTTCTTCTTCATGTGTTAACTGGAGAGACTCTTTCGCTTGTTACATGGCTCCTGATCCTCCAAACCCTGAGGTGCTCCCTGTGGCTTGCAGGTACAACGTAATTTTCGATTTTCTTTTTTTTTTATTTGCATTGAGAAATCTTATGAAAAACGTTTTTTTATTTGCATTGAGAAATCTTATGAAAAACGTTGAGTGAGTGGTCCTAATGGAACATTCATATTGGCCACAGGGATGCTATGATCGAATACTCGAAGCATGTTATGAGATTAGGTGAGCTGCTCTTTGAAGTTCTCTCAGAAGGTCTTGGCTTGAGCTCTGAGACGCTTAAGAGCATGGGTTGCATGAAGGGGTTATTTATGCTCTGTCATTATTACCCTCCATGTCCACAACCTGACTTGACTATTGGCACAAATAAGCATTCCCACAACGATTTTATCACCATTCTTCTTCAGGACGATATCGGTGGTCTTCAATTTCTTCATCAAGACTGTTGGGTCGATGTACCGCCTCTTCCGGGGGCTCTCGTCTTCAACGTGGGAGATTTCTTGCAGGCAAATCCATTAATGATCCATGCACTCTTCATACTTTTTGTTTTTTTTCTTTTCTTCTTTGGAGAATCTGAGTTACCTTTGATCGACAGCTAATAACGAATGACAAGTTCAAAAGCCCTGATCATAGGGTGCTAGCTAACAGGGCAGCTTGACCGAGGATATCAGTAGCAAGCTTTTTCAGCACAAATATGCTTCCGAATTCAACAGTTTACGGACCAATCAAAGAGCTTCTCTCTGAAGAAAACCCTCCAAAATACAGAGATATCAATTTAAAAGCATACACAGAAGGAGTATTCAAGAAAGGCCTCGATGGAACATCCCATCTGTCAAATTTCAAGATATGAAATAAATTAAAAACACCTAGCTAAAAGAAAGAATAAACCCTCTATAATAATCTGTTGTAGTAATAATATATGTGTGTGTGTGTTTCCATGCATGTTAGTACCATAATGAAGAAATAAGGGTGCGGTGTGTATCATTTAATTTATCATCAGCATCAAGAGTTTACCAACAGCCTCTTCTTCTTTCTCAGAGTAGAATTTGAGATTATCAATTTTACTCAATTGAAATTAGCCATTCAAGAAAGATCTATATTAATATACAAAGGTTTATCACAGTTCTCGAAGAGATTCAAGAAGGATTTCAAAGGTTTTAGGAGGAAATCACTGAGGTTAAGAAAACTTACTTCACTCATGAGACAGCCTACACGAGATTTGTCTACCGGAGAGACTCTTTCGCTTGTTACATACTGACACCCTCTTTATTTTAGGAATTAAGATGCAGAGCCAGAGCGCTCTAAAGCAGAGTCTATTTCTGTGTAAAGAGGATCTGAAAGCCATGGAGTTGTAGTAGATTTAGTGGTCACAGTCAAGATTGAAGATGAATGGGGTAGTCCGTCGTTAGACATGATATATTGTGATGGTTCTAATCATAAAGCATTCATCAGCATTGGTTATAGAATCTGCAGCTTATTGTGACGGCTCTAACCATAAAACTGGTTGTGTATTTGAAGGAATAAGAATTCTCTGTTCTTCTTCTACTTCTTTCTTGAGAAATAAGAATTCTCTGTTCTTCTTCTTACTCTTTCTTCAGTAAACAAAACCTAAAAAGAGAAAACAAAATCTATTCCTCTTTTCTCTTCCGATCTCTGCAACAAAAGCTTCTCATCCGTATGATTTAAAGGAGTTCCGTTCCTTTCTTAATTTTCCTTTTTTCCTTTTCTTTTCAAATAAATTAATAAATTAATTCATACCGTTGAATTTGGATTTCAGTAATCACCATTGCGCGAGTGTGGATTTCAATTGAGAGTATACTCGATCTCACGGCGGAGTTGTTGTGATACGATGGTGGGATTGTCGGCTACGATCTTCCGATGGATATCAACAGTAACGCTCCTTTCTTAATTCTCCTTTTTTTTTCCTTTTCTTTCTCTTATAAAATAAATAATCTTTTAGTTTTTTAACTAAACAAAATATTTTTAAAACACTTAAATTAATACTTTTTTTTATATAGAAATATTGTTTTAAATAAACCTCTTCTATTATTATATATGGTTCCAGCGTTAAAAAAAATAAACCTTTTCTAATCTTAAATAAATTTAAGTGTTAAATTTTAAATAGGTTTACTACAAACAGAGTTTAGCATGTTTTCAGTTAAAATTTAGCACTTAAATTTATATTTTAATTTTTTATAAAATATTATTTTAAATAAATATTTTTATTTAAAACAAAGTACATATATTCTAATCTTAAAAAATTTGCGTGATAAATTTTAAAAATAGGATTGAAAACAAACCAAAATTAGGCATTTGTCCTTAGAATTTTGTTTGATACATTAGTTTTAGAGTTATAAATTTTCAACTTGAATATATATATATATATATATATTTTGACAAAAAAAAAGAATATATATATATATATTTGTTATCTTAAATAAATATAAATATTATATTTGAATATGTTGAAAATAAATTCTAATTTAAGCATCATACCTTTATGAACTTTTTTTTTATATATGTTTCGTAGTTTGGTGTTATAAATTTAATATGGTGGACTAAAAAAAATTAACATGTAACACTAATTTAACATTTAAGTCAAAAAAAATAATTTTTAAAAACAAAACGTTTTCCTTATATTGGGCCGTTATGCTTTAAAAGCCTTTCAAGTTGTATTTCAGTATTGGAATTTAAAATTTGAGAAAATTACCAACTGTTTTCTTTTAACACATTAATGAAAACACTATACACTATTCAGTAGCTTCTACGTATTTCAAGTACTCATCAACTCCTTTGACTTACCAACAGTGAACACATGAAAAAAGTGGGCAGCTAACACACATATATATATATATATATATATATATATCTGTCTCTCCTATTTTCACCCTCCAAAATAATTTTAATAAATTAACCTTAAAAAATAACAAATAAAATACACAAAATCAAAATATAAAAATTAAAGAAAGAAGAGAAAGACAATTAGGGTTCCAAATAGACGGATAATATTGAGGAACTTTTTGAAGTTCTACTACTTCCAAAAGAGAAGAAACATCTCTTCATCACTCTGTTATTACCACTAGGTCCACTACTGCTACTATCTTCCGTACAACCTCCACCGTCTCTTGCCACAGGAATCTGCTCCTTTCTCCGGTTCATCACTTCTCGCACAGCGAGATACAGCTGACGATCCGCTGATGAATCCATTGAGATCGATCTTCTTATGGGCTGAATTTCACCGAATTGCATATCTTTGCCTCGAGTGTTGATACATTCGTCTCCCATACTCATCACTTTTTGAAAATTTCTCTCTTTCCTATGCATTGCGCGATTATCAATGTTTCTAGGCGAAGGACTGATCAATCTTGGGGTGTTTCCGGTCAATACCTCGTCCAAAGCAACCCTTTCTTGTTCCGTACGGAAGTCTCTGTCTCTCTCGCTTTCTCTGTAATTGTTATTACCATTACTGGCCCCAAGCTCGATCACGACAAAGTCATCGTCGCCTCCTAAAACCATGCCGTGTTCAAGATCCCGGTTCCTAGAAGGAGAGCTGTTCTCCGCGGAAGAACTCGGTGCAGAGATTAGGTCAAGAGGGAAACTTGCATCGCAAGAAACGCTGGTTCTACACAAGGGACAATTCGCATTCCCCTGAAGCCAAATATCGATACAGTCAATGTGAAACACGTGGCAGCAGTTTGGAATAATCCGTAGCTTCTCGTCTTCTTGAAACTCGTTCAAGCAAACAGAGCAT
>NC_025687.1:1637183-1642497 GCF_000633955.1 Camelina sativa
GGAAGAACTCGGTGCAGAGATTAGGTCAAGAGGGAAACTTGCATCGCAAGAAACGCTGGTTCTACACAAGGGACAATTCGCATTCCCCTGAAGCCAAATATCGATACAGTCGATGTGAAACACGTGGCAGCAGTTTGGAATAATCCGAAGCTTCTCGTCTTCTTGAAACTCGTTTAAGCAAACAGAGCATTCTTGAGAGCTCTTATCCTGATCTTCTTCTCCTGCAACAACGTTTCTCTTCTTGAACTTAAAGATTGGGATTGCCCTAATGGCGGATTCGTCGAGTCCTTTGTTGACCTCATGAGGAGAGTTTATCATTAGAGGGTTTTGGTCACTGCTTCGTCTGCGGCGGCGGAAGATGTCTATTTGGTGCCAGTTAAGACAGCATTTGATCACGAAGATGTAGTAACTCACAAGCAAGAACGCAGTGGCTAAGATTCCGATCACTGCGATTGCGAGAATGGGGAAGTTCGTGCCGGTGGAACTTGTTTGTGGGAAAATAGGGCTTGTGAAAGTCGTTGATGGCGGTGGCGGCGGCGGCGGCGGAAAGACAAAATTATTAAAAGGGTTACGACGGTCTGTTAGATCCATTAGACTACAAAACTCAAAATGAAAAATACAGAAAACTACTCTCTAGGGTTCAGCAGAAAAGGCAAAAAAGAAAAAAGAAACCGAGAAATCATGTAATCATGTAATCAAGAATTTGAAGTGATTGTGTGTATATATGCTTATTTGCGTGTGTAAGAGAAAGACCAGAATAGTAGAAGAGGTAGAGGTAGAGGAGAAAAACAGAGATGAAGTAAGTAATGACATGGAAGAGAGGGAGAGAGAGAGATACAGAAAGAGTTGGTGAGATTTCAGAGGCTCTTATATGATTCATTTATTAATTTAGGTTATCGTCTTTCTTGTTTTGTCAACATTTAAGTCATCATCTTTTCTGAATCTTATACTATTGATTTTTATTTTCTCGATCTATGAGACTCGTTGGCTGTAAGAGTTATTTTGTAAACAGTTTTATGTACTATTTAGTGAGGAAAACAATAAGGGGAACGAAAAAAAAAACTTGCTTATAGAACAAGTGGACTAAATTAATTGACGTTTAATTATATTTGAGTTGGATCTTCTTCTGATAGTGAAAGTATTGTTTGTCCATGTAGATTACATTTATATTTAATTCATATATAATGATGATAAACTTGGATTCGCTAATATATAATGGTCCTTTTCAATTATTAGAATCTGTGAACTCCAGCTAACCACACTTGTCGGTTGCTAATCTAATTAAGTTGATCTTCTTAGGACAGTCTAATTTCTTGTAGTTTTTTATTTGGGTTCAAAGCTGCGTTGCGATGTAATAAGATATATTATTGAGATTATCTGCAAGTAGTTTGCTCAAATTTCATGGTTATATTTGGATAATGTAATAGATATTGAAGATCTAATAAGTTTATGGTTCGAAACGTGTTACAAAAAAAGACACAAGGTTAGTAAGACTTATCTTTCTGTGTCTAATCCCGTCGAGAAATAAATAAAGAAGGAATGAGCAGAAAGGTCAAATCCACCGCAGGAATGAATCCAGAGTTTTGGTTTTGGTTTTCATCTTGATCTTTGTAATCTTTTAGATCTGTAAGAAATGAGAAGATTTAAAAAAAAAAAAATTAAAACGACAATGGCAGACAGAATAAAATAAGATAAAGAAGGACACTGTTTCCATACTCTAACGTGTTTGATTGTTGGCGACGAGTTTGGCTCACGACAGAACAGAACAGAATAGGTTCGGTGAGAAATACAGTTTCGTGTTATATTTGAGTTTTTTCTTATCACTAGTTCCTTATCTTTAACAAATTAAAAAAAATACTATATTTTATCCCGCGATACATCACAAGACTATATTTTATAATTTTTAAATTTAAAATTTATATTGTATTTATTTATTAATTTATGGTTATTTAGTAAAGTTTAGATTATATAGTTATAATTATTTATTGGGTTATTAATTTTAGAACAAATTATATGATAGAAAACACATATATAAATAAATATTTTGTAATGAATCATTTGCAATAAGGTATAAAATTTTCAGTGATTAGGTTGTGCAAGTAAATTTAAGTTAGCCTCCGATATACTGTGAAATATTTTTTTTACTTAATTACAAATGAATCAACTTAATTTAACATGTATAATCTTATAATATTATTGATTGGGTTAACAAAAAGAACAATATAATCTAAAGTCAATATATGTAAAAATATAAATTAATGGAAATTTAGTATTTTTGGGTGTGTGTTTGTTTGTCAAATCAAAGCCTAAATCAAGTCAATATTGCACTGAAGGTTATAGATTTTTTATTCATTGGGTTTCCACGGTAGGATAGAAAAACATAATTAACGAAGCTGAATAGGACAATATTGCTTTATCCTACTGGTATATGAACAAATGGGGATGAGAAAATTAGGAGTAAACTCCAAAGGACATGATATTGAGACTGGAGTATCTATCACCAAGAAACTCGTGTTTCCTTCTAAGTAATGAAGATGTAATTTGTTGGCCTCTTTGGCAGTAACACCTTCTGCCGTCCACAAGGTAAACATGTCGCCACTCGTTCTTGGAGACTATGGTCTCCCGTCCACAGATCCTACACGGGCAGTTAGAGCAGCCATCTTGTTGTTGTCCATGATATCAATAAGCTATATGGCTACCTCTATGTTCAAGTTCTAGCCATAGCTGGCTATAGCTGCTACGCCCTGACTTTTCTTGTGGGCAACCGTCACGTGAGACCGTTCAAGCTTTTCTTGTATCCTCTTTTTCTTTCTCTAGAAAAAATCCTACTGTTGGGTGTGTTGTGGCCAACTGATAAGGGAAAACATCTATTAGCAACAAAGCCCATACATAACCTTGAGTTCTCTAATGCATAAGCTAAATGGAAAAAATGATGTGGGCTCACTCCGTTACAAATCGGGGCAAGAACAAAGTTCAGACTTCAGTTAATCAATTCTTCAGCCTTTAGTTTTCAAATATATGAACATTCTTATTCTTTTTTTTAATTTTCTTTTTGGTAGTTTAAGAATTTGGTTGGTTACCTTTTCAAGAAGACTCTGAACTTGAGGATTTAACAAATGCTTTATCAGCTAAATGGTTGGTTTGAGAACAAATTCTTCAGCAGCTAAATGGTGTGGTTGGAGAAGTGGAAACATGTTCCGTATCTGTCATGCTTCCAAGCCTAATCATCCTCTGAATTTGCCATTAACAAAAGAACAGATAAACAAAACAATGGCTACTCATCATAATCCTTGTTAAACTACACTATACAGCAAACAAAACATACAACAATGAAGAATAAGTTTGTGGCTGTGCAAGTCTCTAAAGAAATCACTTTCATATAAAGTTTGCCGGTTTAACAATAGAGAAAAATGGTCCAGAAACCGAGCTAAATCAAAAATACATCACCAATATCTTCTCCATCCTCTGCTTTTAAGCAGTCTTGCGATCATGGTACAAATGATACACCACCAATATTCTATGGAACACAAGAAGCATTAATAACATTGTGTAGAAAGAATAGTAACTTTAGACAACATTATTCGTTAGTAACATAAGAATACCACCAATATACGTCTGTGGTTCAGGTGTTATTATGTGCTGTCACTGTCTATCAAAATTAACTAATGAAGTGTGTTATGGTTAAGAGATCGATAATTGAACCTGTCCGTTAAGTCCTAGAACATAAGCAGAAATAGACAATTCTGAAATTAACGGATTGTCGTAGAACATAAACAGAAAATATACATTCAACATCTAAAAAAATCAGTATTTACATCAAATCTAGAAAATTGATAACAAAAGGATTATTAGTTCAAGGATTTAAGATGAGTTTACCAGGGAGATTCAATTAAGAAATGAAAGCCGTCTCGTGGTTCTTCTTCTGTCCAAGCCAACTGCACCAATAAAAAACGATAAAGTTAGTCACAGATTCTAATAAGAAATTAAATAATTTCAAATGTCAGAACCATACGAACCGCAAAGCCATACCAGAGCTACAAACACCGTAATATCCTACCAGCCACCGGATCAAACAGCTGCAGTTGAGAAACAAAAAACAAACCCATAATCATATCGATGGTTTAGAATCAAAGAAAACAAAAAAAAAACCTAGTAGATGTATCAAATTTACCTTTAGGGTGGCGATTGGTTTCATCACTTGAGTTGATCTTAATCCAATAAAAACACGAGAAAGAAATTCTTCACTGCCGCCATCCTCGGCTTGATCCATAGAATTGTGAGTCGTGCAACAACATCTAGGTTTATAATTATTTGGAAAAGGGTTTCGTTTCTCAATTAGTGATCAATTTTAAAGAGCCATCCGAATACAAATTATAAAGGATCCAGAAAAACACGCGGATCCTCGTTTTTTACCGACCCGTTTGTAATTGATCCAGTGACATGGTTTGTAAATAACTTCCAACTCCAGGATTTTTTTCATAAACTGCTGCAAAAATGTATATATAGATAGATAGAAAGATAGAATATTACTAAAATACAATTGTATACCCTCACGGTTCTGTTTCAATAATTTTTGAACTAAAAAGTAAAATCGTTTTTTAAGTTACGTACGTAGTTGTGTATTTGATTGTCGTTTTTGTGAGTATGTATAATCGACTCTTGCATGGACATAGGTACTTTGCAAGATATACTATAAATTTATCATTGAGTTCTCAATCTTTTTGTTGCTAACATTATAAACTGAAAACGTGCCCACGACGGAGACAAACCTAAGTGTAAATTATTTTATTGTTGTTTTAATTTTTTATTAAATATTGTTTATTAATAGAATTAACCAAACAGTAATCAAGACATTTTTGTAAGTTGGCTCCCGATGTATATCAGTAAATTACATATAGTGGGAGAAATCACACAAATCGACAAAATTAGATTCAGATCCATGGTTACAAACTTACAAAAAAAAAAACAAATACAATACCAGAGCAGAGCAGCAGAAGAATATTTCATACTTAGATATAAACTTTCTTAAAACAGTAATACTAAATTAAAAAAAAAAATCAATGCATTTAGGAATTTTGTGAAAGGACTCTGTAGTTTTTCACATGACAAACAGCTGTGAAATCGTTTGGTTCAATTTGGGGAAGGAGTAATGAAAACCCATAAAATTTTACAATCCAAAAATGATGAGACAATAAAAAAAGTCTAGGCATCCAATAATAAATTAATTGCTTGTAAAGTTTGGTTGCGAGATAAATCTTCGAAAATTGAATTTGTTTGACTGTAACACTACTAACAACAATTGACTTTGACTTGA
>NC_025687.1:1642505-1652780 GCF_000633955.1 Camelina sativa
TTTTTTTTTTTTTTTTTTTGTACGAGTGTGAGGTCCTGAGGAGTCATCGTCATGCGCCACGTCGACAACTAGGTCAAGACAGCAACGGTGAGGTGGATGAGCAGCACGTGATCCTTGGTCGGTCACGTGAGTTCGTCAGACCATCGATACACGTGGCTCCGAGACGAACTCGACTTCAATTAATTTTCGTTAATTTGTTTTGACGTTCGAGATTCTATTAGTAGAAATTAACTTAAGCAGGTTAATTATCTAAATCCGATGCTTTTNTTTTTTTTTTTTTTTTTGAGATTTAATATTAAACGGAGTGTTCCTTTTTCTTACTGGTAAAGAGAAAAAAAAAACTGAGTCGATAATATTGTGTAGATCTCATAACAAAAGACAACTTTGGCTCCTATGTATGTATGGATGATCTCGAACTAAAGGTTGACTTTATTTACTTTTGACATTTCAAGAAACTAAGAGCAATCTTGGGTCAACGTATTTTGAATCGTTGATAGATGTGCGAGTCAAAACATCCTATTCCAATGCTAATTTCATATATTGGGGGATCAGTTAATGAGATCAAATTTCATACTGTAAAATACAATGGGGCATCTTTTAAACTTTATTAGTATCATCCTGTTGTTTCTCTCCAATATTCTTCCTTAATTTTTTTCTATTCCCAATCTCGGGTAGCTGCGTGGACCACATGTGGGTCACGAGTAAATTTGGGCTGGGCCATCATATTCCGTGTCCGAAGATTATGCCTAAAACGATTACTACCATTTTTTTTTACAAAATCTTAAAATGAAATTTGTGTAAATCTTTATTTTAATATCGATTTGCGAAAAAAATCAAAGTAACAGAACTAGAATCAATCATACATATTTTTTTTATATGAATATCTCTAAGTTAAACCGTATTGTATATATTTTTTTTTAAATAATGCAAGTATAAATGTATTTAAGTAATACATTAATAATTGTACAAATTAATTAAATATATCATCTGGTTATGAAAATGTTGCTAATAAATTTCTATTTTATTATCTTGATTTAAATTCTGATGCTTTTAGTTAGTTATCGTTCGCTCCAAATCTGGTGGGAAATATATTTTATCGATTTAGTAAAAGAAATAAACAATTTATACATTGAACTTTTTAGAAGCTTCATCTATATATGATTAGGTTCTTATTCATTCACTTAACCTTTTATTAGGTTCCTTCATGGACGTTGCCGATTATATGATAGATTCAATTCTCCTTTATAATAAACTATAATATATGTTATTCAGTTAGTAGGTTCATGCACGAAGACATAAAAAGACTTTATGAGTCTAGCTATATAAGTTGTCCCCAACCTCGAGAGAGCCCTTACACTAGTCGTAATGGAGACAACAATAAATATTCTGATTCTAATTCAATCGAAACCACACAAATTTCTTTATTTTCCCATGGATTATCATTAATCTACACAATATAATGAACGTTAATTCCAATTTTCTTAAATTTTATTCTCTTAGTTTAATTATATAGATTCAATACGTCTTTCAGTTCAAGAAAGACGTCAGAACTGATCGATTGAAGATTGTTCGAGAAAAGACTATTGAACTATTGTGTAATTGTTTATTTTACATATGCTCTGATTTAATATTCTAATGAATATTAACAAAATATTAAAAACTCATTATAAAAAATTGTGAACAAGGATCTAGCATATTATATCTCGATTTGAAGGATTTAATCTAGATTTTGATTCATTTTTGGATTTTTCAAGATGTGATGAACAATAGTATGAGCATGTTTGTTATAAGAAAAAAAAAAACTGAAAATTATAATTCTTTAGGTACTTAATATAGCTTCAGTTGATCCTAAATAAACATTTTCGGGACAGTTTAACCCAATATGTTAAATGACATGTCACTAAAGCCAAGTCATAAAATAATTGTCGTGGACCGAATCGGAGTCAAAGCCAAGTCAGATTTAAACGACTTTAATAATAAAATCGAAATCATTATTTTAAAATGTGATGTGAAAGGGAAAGGTATTCAGATAGTATAATAAAAGAAAAGAAGGCATGAAACTCCATAAATCTGTTTTGTAGACTCGAAATAAAATAAAAAAGATTTGGAATATGTACGGAACGCATAGAAGATCGAATCCAGGACTAGGAGCAGCCAAAAAGGGCTAACCAATGTTTTTCTTAAGAACAAAAAAAGTATACTACACTGTATTTCTGAAAAAAGTAACAAAAATAAAAGGAAAACTTGGAGAAGTATATCTACTTTATGACTATAATTAGGATAAATTTATTATGATGATCTACTAGATACATTGGACATGTCGTTTTCCTTTTTCCCTTTTTTTTCAACTGAATTAACGTTAATTGTAGATATTTTGTTTCTAATCACACAGTTCACAAGGCTGCATGAATGAATCATCAGGCAAATTAAAACCCACGTGACAAATAGGTTAATGAAAGACATACTATGGAATGTTCACTTGTGCGTACGAAGTCACCCCCACCCGTAGAAGTTTCTTAATTAATGACAGTGACACCTACGGTTAAATTTGATTATGGAACTAATTTAGCGATTAATTGTGGACCTAGCTATAGAAACTTATGTTTGTTGGCTCAAAGATGTTCCGTAATTAATTATAATAAGATTCAGTTTCTAGAGTATGTAAGGTATTAGAGGTTCGTGTTTTTAAAGATTTTAGGTTGAGGTTCTTTACGTGATCTTGCGAACATCATTATTCGCGTAACGTGACAATGTTGTGTTACGTTATCATGTTCATACATGTATACTGCATTATCAGTTAAAATGATTCGTGAAGCATTATCAGTTAACAACGTTATGGTGTTTATAAGGCGATCGATTACAAAAATCTTCATTCTACGTTTGACTACTTTTTTCTTGTTTTGTATTTTATATTTACAAATTACAACATTAAATTGTGTGTTTATAGTTTATATTAAATGTTAAATAACGAAACTATGATATGTTAGTGTTTTTAATTTAATAAGAAAGTAAATCGCATATGGAAGCGTGAGATGCGAAGCATAAAATCAAATCGCGAATACCTTTTGTTTTTGCGTTCACAACTTACAAATACAATTTCAATGATCTTTTATAAAAAGTATTGAAAATTTATGTGCACATAAGATTTAAGATGTAATTATGTAAAAATGCATACAAAGATCTTAATTAATTAGCTTTGGACTTATAAGGACATAATCTCAGGACCGATGTCACCGATCCAATATATTCGTTAACGTGTTTTGCTTGGAAAATGTATAGTCGTAATATTTAAAAAAAAAAAAAAAAAAAAAAAAAAAAAAAAAAAAAAAAAAAAAAAAAAAAAAAAAATAATAAATGTATATATATTCGTAAATTTGATGTTAACAGTAACTAATTGATCCAGTACATATTCGAAATTGTTTACATACAAAAAAGCATTTAATCGATGTGAAAATATTAGCTAATTCCTAGATGAAAAATTTTATCGAAAATGTAAAGTCATGTCAAGAACTTAGTAGAGCATAGACAGTAGTCATCCCCTACGAGTAGATTCTGCAATAAACAAAAGTATTTGATAAAAGTTGAAACTATCGAAAGAGTAGTTTTTGGTCCAACGAAAGCTTCTGAGTCGGTTCTGAGAGTCAACCCACGTGCGCACTACCCGAGTCCTAAGTCATACATATTCATTCCTATGGGGTCCTCCCATCAACTCTTGGCTCTCTCTTTATTCAGTACACATCATATTTTTGGTAACAAGATTCCACTACTGTTGCCAAAAATACAATAGTACTTTTTTTTTGGCCAGCAAAACAAAGAAACAAAACTATATAATAAAGTTTAATATTATGTTAATCAATTCTCTAACTTTTTGGCAAAGTTCGACTTGAGTTCAAAATAGGAAGATCTATAATTTTTTCTTTAGCTACACTAGCTAGCAGATCGTCTTTAAAAATAAAAAAATCTTAGTTTTTCTTTTTTAAAAGGCTTTTTTTTTTTTTTAGTTTCTTAGCATAATAAACATTGAACCTGTTAGTTTAATTTCAAAAAGGGAAAATAACTATCCAAAATGGATGAAGGTAATTCAAAACTAGAGTTTAAATTTCATCATGTCTTTTATTTAAATTTTACGCAAGCTATTAATATANATTTTTTTTTTTTTTTTTTTTGTGATTACAACTCTTACCATATCATTACATTTAAAGATGCTGTTGCTGTACAGCTCGGATCCCCCATAATCAATCAGCAGTTGCTTTCGGACTTGTAAATACAATAGTTTTGTTTTGCTTCTAAAGTTTCAAAATAAATAACAAAATGGTAGCAGCATATGCCAAATAAATTGAATTTATAAGACCAATAGCTATAAGGAAAAACTATAATACATCTGTGTTGAAAGAGAAAAAGGTATAAAGAACATCTATATAAGATTTTGATAAGTGGATGGTTCGAACTTCGAATATTAGGTTAATGGACCCACTTGTTCCTTGCCTATAAATTCCCACAAATCAAATCTCATTTAATCCATGCAAAACTAACACACACAACACACACAGACAAAAGAAAAAACAGACACTAAAACTTGTGTGCGTCTCAAACTCCCAAACATCCGTTTTTTCTTCTTATTCTTCTTAGTCACTTTGTCTTTGTCTCTCTTCTCACATACAAGTGACACAACATTATACATACACACACATATATATGGATCAAGGAGGTCGTAGCGGTGGCGGAGGAGGAGGAGCCGAGCAAGGGAAGTTCCGCGGAGTAAGGAGACGTCCTTGGGGAAAATACGCAGCAGAAATAAGAGATTCGAGGAAGCACGGAGAGCGTGTGTGGCTAGGGACATTCGACACCGCAGAAGACGCAGCTCGAGCCTATGACCGAGCAGCCTATTCAATGAGAGGCCAAGCCGCTATTCTCAACTTCCCTCATGAGTATAATATGGGAACCGGATCCTCCTCCACCGCGGCTAACTCTTCTTCTTCGTCTAGGCAAGTTTTTGAGTTTGAGTACTTGGACGATAGTGTTTTGGATGAACTTCTTGAATATGGGGAGAACTATAATAAGACTCATAATGTCAACATGGGTAAGAGGCAATAAATGGGACTACAATCGTTATAGATTGAAGGTTATGTGACAAACCATTTTCATTTATAACAAAAAAAAGTCAAATCCCAAGCGTAAGAAGCTGTTTTCAGTTATTGGCAAATAAATTGTACTTGTTTCTATAACAAATAAGATCCTGTAAGCGGGGTGAACTTTAAAGTTCAAACGAGTCCTTGTAATTAGTTTTGAGAATGTTTTAATGAAAATAATGATTATAGAAACATCTTTTTACGTGTAAGCATGCATGTTGTAACCCTTCATCATGTGATTCATCTAAATAAGCTCATTTTGTTTTTTTCTCTTGTTGGAATATATCAAAATACTGAAAAAGAAAGCTAAACAATTATAATTTGATATCATAATGATCATATACGTCGTTGTAATATAACGTCATAGCATTTTCAGGTACGCTGTGTTTGACGTTTGAAAAATGGAATTGACCTTACCATTAATTGCTTCTTAATCCTATTTACATATTTATTCTGAGAAAAATAGTATTAGCAATTGAGTTCAGCACGTAATCTCGTGGAGAATTATATAATTTGTTTGTTATATATTTTGAAAGCCGGAGTAGTAGTAGTAAACCAAACTCAAGTCACTTGGAGTGTACATGTATATATTTACATTTTTTTTTTTTGGACTTGAGTCGTACATTCAGTCACTTGGTTAATTTATATACTGTTTGGAAATTATGTGACTGGAATACTATATAGTAAGATAAAATAACCAAAAAATACTAATAGTAATGTTGTTTCTGTCTCAAGATAAAATTAACTTTAATATTTAACTTAAATTAACTTATATATATATATATATTTACATTTTTTTTTTTTGGACTTGAGTCGTACATTCAGTCACTTGGTTAATTTATATACTGTTTGGAAATTATGTGACTGGAATACTATATAGTAAGATAAAATAACCAAAAAATACTAATAGTAATGTTGTTTCTGTCTCAAGATAAAATTAGCTTACACTACAATTTAAAATACAAACGTGAACAAATATTGGTTCAGGTTGCAATTGCACTAATTAACTTTTGATGTGGCGGCTTTAACTTATAGGTGTGTAATCACAAAACCTATTTTTTTTTTCCGTTCACACCAATCCTTTTGTTTTGATTGCTTTCGATGGCGTCGTCGCTTCTGGTCCCATCGGCGGCTGTTGACGAGACAACATCAGTCAAACTTTCTAGTCTAGCCAATGGAAACCCCTTGTTACCGCCGCTGATAGGTCAGATCGGAAAACCGTCGCCGGCTGTGCCTCGATCCCTTGACACACGAAACCGTACGTTGACGACCCTGAGTCTCATCGAGGAATGTAATCGTTTACACGATCGAGTGAGTTCTTGAATCATCTCGAAACCCTAACTCTGAATCTTCTGGTTCTGGTCGAGTTCCAAGATTGAGGGGACTATATATTAAAGCCCTAGACAGGTAATAGGTATTATTAATCTGATGCTCTGACCAGTTACTCTATTCGAGATATATTATTGAAGCCAGGGAGCCTCGAGAAGAGTAAGTAAACAAAGTATGAATCTTTAGATCCAACACACACCAATCTTTATTATGTTTTAATACAAAGGTTTTATTATTGCAGACCCAAGAACAGAGCTTATTCATGGATAAGAACTAGATAACTATAGACACAAACAGGGTATTTTCACTTCTCTGCTTTTAAAATTTCTGCTTTTGAACTTGTCGTTTGTCATCATCTGCGTACAAACCAAATAAAATTAGACACCTTTGGTGAGAAAGTCATTCAATTTAGTGCATCTCTCACTAAACCTTTGTTATATGGTTTAGTAGTGCGATCTCTGTAGGGATCAAAGAGTTTAATTACTTGCAAGAAATCTCCAATGTTGATGACAAGTGCCCCGGGGATAGGTGATACATCGACCCAACAGTCTTGTTGAAGAACTTGAAGACCACCGACGACGTTGTCCTGAAGAACTATGGTGATGAAAGTGATGTCGGAATGCTTACCTAGGCCCAAAGTTAGTTCAGGTTGTGGACAAGGAGGGTAATAATGGCAGACCATATACATACTCTTTATGCAATCCATGTTCTTAAGGGTCTCAGTGGTCAAACCAAGAGCTTCTGAGAGAAGTTCAAAGACCAAACCACCTAAGCTCATCACATGCTTCGAGGAACCGAACATTGCATCCCTGACCCGCCAGTTTATGATGTTAAAATCACAATATATAGTACTGTATGTCTTCGATAATTTCAAAGACGAATAAACAAATTACCTGCAAGCCACTGGGAGACCCTCAGGGTTTGGAGGATCAGGAGCCATGCAACAAGCGAAAGAGTCTCTCCAGTTAACACATGAAGAGCTGTAGAGATCGAAATTACTGTTGTAGACAAATCTCTTGGATGGGTCACGAGTGAAGTAAGATTTTCTGACCTCAGGATCTAGTTCCTCTTGAAACCTAACAGTTCCATCTTGTATATCTTTAAGACGCCGCTGCCGCCGTTGTTACCAATATTGTTGGCCCGACTGCTACTGCTCCGGCTACTAGCATCTATGAGCTTCTTGAGTGCCCTGTCTGTACCTATTCTATGTACCCTCCTATCCATCAGGTTAATTTACTTTTACTCTTTTTGGTTGTTTTTGTTTCTGGATCGGATAATTGATTTTTCCTTCACAATTGATTCCTGTTTTGAGTGTTGTTGCTCTCTTCTTGTGGCTTGTGTACCTTTGCTTTGGAGCTTATGAAACGTTTTAGCTTTTTATGTGTTCTGCGTTTTTCTAATTTGAATACGCTTGTGTATTATCATTTTGGAATCCAGAGCATTAATGTTGCTTGTATCATATACTATTGAGCTAAATTGGAAGTTCTTGATCTAAAAGTATGTCTCTTTCTTGTTGTTGTTGTTGCAGTGTCATACTGGACACACGTTGTGCTCGACTTGTAAAGTGAGGGTGCATAACCGGTGTCCCACTTGTAGACAAGAACTTGGAGATATTAGATGTTTAGCTCTTGAGAAAGTTGCTGAGTCGCTTGAGCTGCCTTGCAAGTATTACAATCTTGGATGCCCTGAGATATTCCCTTATTACAGCAAACTAAAGCACGAGTCTCTCTGTAACTTCAGACCTTACAGTTGTCCTTATGCTGGTTCAGAGTGTGGTATCGTTGGGGATATCCCTTTTCTTGTTGCCCATCTCAGGGATGATCACAAAGTTGACATGCACGCTGGTTCCACTTTTAACCATCGCTACGTCAAATCCAATCCGCGCGAAGTGGAGAACGCTACTTGGATGCTAACCGTGAGCATATATATATCCTTCTTTGTCTACGAAAACATGCTCTCTTCAGTGATTATGGCATTAAAACTGACAATTTCTTCTTTTTGGGTCTTATCTGGCTTTAGGTATTCCATTGCTTTGGTAATAAAAGTTGTGTGCCAATTGTCAAAAAAAAAAAAGACTATTAGTTGTGTGCCTATACAACATTAGTTTAACTTTTAACGGTAGGGATCCTAAATTGCGTCCATATATCCTCATCATGCTAGCTGTGCTTGAATAGAGTATGTATAAGACTATAAATTAATTAAGAAACACAGCTTATACAAATTGCCATCTTTCTATACAATATTGAATTGAGGCCATATGATACATATCTATGTGAATTGAGACCATATAATACACATTGAATTGAGGCCATATGATAATATTGATAAATATTAAATAAACATATATGTTATGGCTGAGTTATGTACTTTGTACGGCTGAGTTATGTATTTGGTACGGCTTCGTTTGGTCTTTCGCGTAATAAATATATAAAAAGTGTTGTTGGGGAAACCCAAACAAGAATTATGTGTTTGCTCAGATCCACACGCGTAATAAATTTATAAAGTTAGTTTTTCACAATATATTATACAAAATAATTAAAAAATTGAACTAAAAATTCGAATAAAAAATAAAAAAATTCTGACAAAAGTGACTAAGTGATGGCTGAGTTATTGACTTATACAGCTGACTTATGAAATATTTGTAAATTTATATTATTATAACTCAATATTTAAATGTACAATTGAAATATGAATATTACAATTATTATAACCAATAAAAAGTAATAATTATAGAGAAAGATTGATTTTTACACATTCTCACTAGAATGTGTTAAACATACAACACATAACGTTTAGGGGTTAGGGTTAGGGTTGGGGTTTAGGGTTTGAGATGTAGGGTTCAGATGAGTAACGTTATTTTTTTTTTGGTTTTGGTTCTAATGTGTTTTAATGTGTTTGGTTTAAGGTGGTCATATGGATATACTAATATTATTACCATTTGAATATTTTTAAAAATTTTTTTTTTTTTTTGGTTATTTCCGGTTTTGGATCGGTTAGATTAATATATAACCATAAATAATTCAAAATATATTGTATATCCGGTTATGGGTCGCCCGGTCCGTCTTTCGGTGTGCACCGGTCGGCTCGTCCCTTCGGTCGGCGATACGCTCCTGGTCTTAATTGGCCGGGTCGGCGATAACCATAAGTAGATTATTCTAATATAACCGAAAGTAAGCCGGTTTGGTCGGTTATTTAGTCATTCTAATTTGAGGGTTGACTGAGTTATGGTAAAGTTATCGCTGAGTTATGCAACAGATATATTAATTTATTATATACTTTATCGAGAATACAAAAAGTGTTGTTGGGGAGACGCAAACAATAATTATGTTTATTGTTAAGAACCACACGCGTAATAAATGAGATTTTAGCGATTTTTTATTTAAAAGAAATTCAAAATTTGAATTTGAATTTTTAATTTTTTTTTAATAAAAGTATTTCTCAAACAATTGACTGATATGGTTGAGTCATCGACATAAACGGCTGACTTATGAAATATTTGTAAATTAGAATTATTATAACTCAAAATTAAAATATAGAATGAAAAAATGAATATTACAATCATTAGAAGCAATAAAAAGTAATAATTATAGACAAAGATTGATTTTTACACAGTCTGATCAAAATGTGTAAAACATTCAAAACATGACATTTAGAGGTTAGGGTTAGGGTTTGAGGTTCATATTTCCAACATTATGGGTTTTAATATAACAGTTTGGTTTTGGTTATATTGTGTTTGGTTTAAGGTGATAATTTGGATATACTAATATGATAACCATTTGAAAATTTAAAAATTATTGAAATTACTTTTCGGTTATTT
>NC_025687.1:1654375-1656189 GCF_000633955.1 Camelina sativa
AAGCTTGTCGTGTGTTGTGCCTCCATCTATCTGCACAACTATACACCCTCTATCGTCAGTGTTAAATACATATCTCTGTGTCTTTACCCAATTACCGGAAACAACTAGAACCGGAACTGGATCCATGAAAGAAAATGAAGAACAAGGTGAAAAAGAAGTAGAAGAACAAGGTGAAGATGAAGTAGAAAGAACTAGGTGAAGAAGAAAAATGAAGAAGAATNAATGTGTAAAACATTCAAAACATGACATTTAGAGGTTAGGGTTAGGGTTTGAGGTTCATATTTCCAACATTATGGGTTTTAATATAACAGTTTGGTTTTGGTTATATTGTGTTTGGTTTAAGGTGATAATTTGGATATACTAATATGATAACCATTTGAAAATTTAAAAATTATTGAAATTACTTTTCGGTTATTTCCGGTTATGGGTCGGTTAGATGAATATATAACCATAAATAATCCAAATGTTATCCAAATTAGGTGGATTAACTTAATATAACCGATCGCAAGCCGAATATAACCGTAATTAACCGAAAATAATAGAAAAAATAGTTTCTGGTTCGGTTCGGTTTGGTCGGTTATTTATTCATTCTAATTTGCGGGTTGGTTGAGTTATAGTTTATGACGGCTGAGTTATAGTCTATGACGGCTGAGTTATCGTTTAGGGTCTTTTCAATAATATGAAAACGTATTTTTCTTTCTTTCTTGGGTCTTTTGATATGTCAGATTCCTAATAAGTATTAAAACGTCTTTCAGTGTCACAAAAAGTGTTGTTAGGGAAGCGCGAAAAATCACTAATTTTGTGCCTGCTCAAATCCACATGCATAATAAATTCATAAAGTGAGCTTTTTATCACAAGATATTATTGCAAATAATTAAATAATTATTATTCGAATTTAGAATTTTATTTTTCTAAAAGTATTTCTTCAACAATTGACTATTAAAATTATTATAACTCAAAATTTAAATTTAGAATGGAAATATGTCTATTATTAGGTTAACTGATGGTTTCCCGCCAAAATATCGCTTTACGGCTGAGTTATAATCATTACGGAAAAACGAAAGGTCATGTGACGGCTAAGTTATAGTGAGTTATGGCTAAGTTATCACAAGAAACAATCTGAAAGTAAATGGATGATATATATGACTTTACAGTTGAGTTATAATATTTACAGGAAAACGAAAGGTCATATGACGGCTGAGTTATAGTGAGTTATGGCTGAGTTATCACAAGAAACAATTTGAAAGTAAATGAATGATATATATGACTTGACGGCTGAGTTATAATATTTACAGGAAAATGAAAGGTCTCGTCGAGTCATGTTACAGTTGAGTTATAGTGTTTTATGGCTGAGTTATCACAAGAAACAATATGAAAGTAAATGGCTGATATATATGACTTTACGGCTTAGTTATAATATTTACGGGAAAACGAAAGGTCTTGTCGATTCATGTGACGGCTGAGTTATAGTGATTCATAAATCCTTACTGGCTGATATATCAGAGTCATCGAAAACATTAAATCGGGTTGAAAATTCATCGTCTTCTTCTTCGTCAGATGCTACTTCGACAACTTCTTCTTCTTCTTGGTTTTCTTTGTCAACGATCTTACCATAATCAAAACAAGTGCCTTCAAATCCCCCACCGTACACTTCATATGTAGATTCTACTTTCGAGTCATTGCTTGGCCGAATCATACTTCCTCTAGCTCCACTAGTTTCACAAGCTTCACAAGCTTGTCGTGTGTTGTGCCTCCATCTATCTGCACAACTATACACCCTCTATCGTCAGTGTTAAATACATATCTCTGTGTCT
>NC_025687.1:1657452-1660992 GCF_000633955.1 Camelina sativa
TTTTTTCTAATCTTGTAAAATCTTTCTATTTGATGAAAGAGTTTTCATGACTTTTGTTATGAAGAGAATGGTATAAAATCCTAAACCAATAACATATAATTTGAATTTATTAACAATCCAAGATTCTTTTGTTTTAATTGAATAACATAAAACTTTTAATGACTTTAGAAAACTCTTAATCCAATAACACTAGATTTATCAAGATTTTAGATAACTTTTTACAAATCCACAACCAATAACACCAAATTTTTAAAGAGTTTTTAAAAGTCTTGATTGAATAACAATATATTTTACCTAACTTTTAAAGTCATTAAAATTCTTTCTAAATCCTAAACCAATATCTCCCCATAACAATCAATAAGAACATAAAGTCATTAAAATTCTTTCTAAATCCTAAACCAATATCTCTCCGTAAGTAGATGTTTTGGTAATATCTTGAACTAAATGCAAAGGGGATTAGGAAAGAAGACACAAAATAGGGCAACTCACAGTGTAGATATCCCTCTCTGACGCGGCAGATGCGAAAACAGTTTTCACCAAATCAACTGAAACTGAAACAAGCAACTTAATTATTCATTTTTTTAATGCTAAAGAATAATGCGTAAAGCCAAAGCACGAAATGAAGAATATACCAAATAAACAAACCTGTTTTATGTTGCACAAGCAGAGAGTCTTGAGCGCTGCTTGTCAAGGAAAGGCATGATGATGATGAGTGTGGAGCCTGAACCTTGAGCATCGTATCGAACTCCCTCATATATATGATATCCAACAGCGTCGTAATTAACACACACACCCTTTTCCTACATTATAATCGAGAATAAATATCACACAATGTTATGTTGTAACGACAAAAATTGAAAAGAGAAGAAGAGCACTCTACCTTTCTCTTCAATCCCTCCGTCCTAGAAATAAAACGTTGCAGGACATGCTCTTCTGCTTGTAATTTTTCTGATGTTGATAGACCTGTAGGACACCAAACACAGAGAACACTCTTACATAAGTCTTTTAGATATCGTTTTTTAAAAGACATATATCTGATTGATATATGCAAAGGACAAATTAATTTGATAAGAAGAAGAAAGGAAACTTCACCATGTGTCTGCATTTGAGAACCTTCTGCAATATTTTCACATCAGTCTGAAAGCCTGAGGAAGACAACACAGTTTTTTTTGCCTTTTTCTGCTCTGCAGAAATTAAAAGAAGACAACAACTTAACTAGATGATAAGTAGGTAATGATAGATCGTGAAACCAACAACAAAGACCAAAACGCATCACCTGTTAGCAAAACCGCCAAGAAACACCTCGGGTAACTCTTCTTCTCCAGCCTCCTAATTAATTTAGAAAAGTGTAGATCAGACACCTCTCCTCCAGCCATCACAATTTCACTAGCTGCTCATCATGTACGATCTGAAACATAGCCATGAGAAGCCACACCTGAGTATTATTGATACCAAAACGATAGAGTGAAGTGAAACAACTATGAAACCAAAAGAAAATGATCACATGTTAACAAAACTCGTGAGAAACCTTGAAGACGTACCCAGGAGAAGAGTATGCAATGATCCGATCATAATTATTAGCTTCCAAAACACCTGCAAGACGAAGGAGAACAAAGCACCGTAAGGAACCAAACCAAAAAAAAAAAAACAGAGAGTAAATAAACGAAGTGTTAAGAGGAAGAACAAAACCCTTGAAGTTGAAGACTTTAGCATAGAAAAGAAGCGAAGCGTGTCCGTGTCTCCTCTTGAACATAATAAAAAAATTCAATTTAGAAACCAAACCTTAGAAGATTAACATGAATTCGAGTGATAACGATCAGTGAAAGCCATCATTGAGCCATTGTAGGATCCTTCTCCACACACCTAAACCAACTAAACAAAAAACAAAACAACAAGTAAATCACATATGTAATTAGGAAAAACAGAGAGTAAAAGAAGAGTTAAGAGGAAGAACAAAACCTTAGCACAGAGTAGCAGCGAAGCGTGTCCTTGTCTCCTTGAGACATCAGTACATCACCCTCATTCGTTAAAAGCATCAATCGTAACCTGAAATAACAGAGCAATAACCTAATCACATTAACAATTTCATTATGAAAAAAAAAGCAACTTGATGCAATTTAGAAAACAAACCCTAGAAGCCATCACAAACCCCTGGAGACGTAGTCTGGAGAAGAATATGCGACGATTTGATCATAATTCGCGTCCACAAGACAAAGAAAAAAGAAACGTAAGGAAACAAAAACAACAGACGATGGGAGTGAGAATTATAAACCAAACCCACCGTAGGAGGAGTGAGAATTCAGAAGCCAGGGGAGCGGGTCATCATAGATTCGCTTCCAAAACACCTGCAAGAAGAACAAAACAAAAACAAGTTAGAGACTCTTGAAGAATAATTAATAACAGAGCGACACATGAACATAATAATTAAAAAAGCTACAGATGCAATTAAGAGAAACCAAACCCTAGAAAATTTCACAAGTAGGAACGAGCGATGAATGATCGAGTTGAAAATAACATCATCGAGTCATGTACACGTCGGGATTAGAAGAATACCACACCAGCTTCCTCTTCAAGTAACGAAGAAGAACCAAAACGAGAAAACAAAAAAAAGATGATGGAAGAGGAGAGATGTGAGATGTGATTAGAAGTAGTTGAGCGCATTATATTTATAGAGAATGTAATATATGTCGGTCATGATTTAACCTAGCTATTATTTCCTTTTCTATTTTTGAACCGTTAGATTCATTAATCTAGGTTTTCCTTCTATTATATTTTGCCCAATTTTGATCTATACAGCTTAACATGATGAATCTCTCCCTAGCTAACGGTCTCATAAAAAAAATTACGAAACAAAAGATATAGGGATTTGCGAAAGAAAGAAAAGGAAGATGTAGGTTTAATGACCGTTAAAACATTGATGCTTTAGATCTCGACCGTCTATAGAGAAAAATAAATTGATGACAAAAACAAAAATAGGAAAAGGAAATATTGCCAGCTGGACAAAAGAGTCAGAGTTTGACTACCGACTTAATCTTAGTCGTTAAAACATGAATAGAATTAGATCTCGACCGTCTATAAATATCATGATCTCTCTCATTCACATCTTCCTCACTAATTTTTTTCCTTCTTCGTTGGTTCCTCTCTGTAGTGAGTGTAAAGTCTCTCCGCTCCGCAAGCTCTCGTTTCGTTGGTTGGTGGTGGACCAGGATTCTTCTAAAACTAGTTTCTGATGTTTTAATTTTGAATCTATCTACTAGATTTTCAAACTTGCTTATTTTTTTTCTAGGGTTTGGTTTCTTCTAACTTGTTGTTCTGTTCTTTTTTCCGGTTTTGGGTGATGATTTTATCAATCGATGATGATGGCTTTGATGATGCTTATTCTCTGTGCCACGTCTTTAAGGGTTTTTTTCCTCTGACTCTCTAGTACAGCATCTTCACTCGTTCGTTTCGTTGGTTGGTGGTACCATTCTTAAAAACTAGTTTCTGATGTTGTTGTTTTTTTTAATCGATCATTGGATTTTCTAGGGTTTGGTTTTTAAC
>NC_025687.1:1661020-1669809 GCF_000633955.1 Camelina sativa
TCAGGTTTTGATGATGATGATGGCTTTGATGGACACGAACTAGTCTCTGGTGTCCTTTGAATCGATACAGTTGCTTTTTTTTCTAGGGTTTGGTTTTTAACTTGTTGTTCTGTTTTTCTTTTCAGGTTTTGGATTATTTCAGGTATTGGTCGATGCTTTGATCGATCAATGACGGCTTTGATGGACTCCTTCTGTGTGCTACGTCTTAGTGGGTTTTGTTCATCCTCTTAAGTCTTAATACATCTTTTAATTTTTCTCTATATTTAAGTGAATTAACATCTCAGTCTATCTTTTGATGCAGAGCGTGTGATGGCTTTGACTGATCCTTGTCACTCACATTCAATGTTGCTCATCAGGGTTTGGTTTCTAAGTTTCTAAACTGAATCGTTCAAGGCTTTTTATGATGTTCATGTGATTCTTACTTCTTTGCTATGTTATTTCAGGTATTGGATGATGCTTTGATCGATCAGTGATGGCTTTGATGGACACCTTCTTCTGTGTGCTCTACGTCTTAATGGGTTTTGTTCCTTCCTCTTAAGTCTTAATACATCTTTTAATTGTTTTTTCTATATATACGTGAATTAACATCTCAGTCCCTCTTTTGATGCAGATCTCGAGGAGGCTCCTGGATTACTGACTGTGTGGGAGGTTCAAATAGAAAACATTGTGGGAGTTTTAACTTTCAGGTTTAAACATTATGATTTCTGCTCAGTTTAATACCTTAATATTGGCTATTTTTGATACTCTGTTTCTTGTGTGTTAGATGTTCTTGCCGTGTACACACACATTCAGATGAGAGATGCTCCACAAATTCTTTCCTAGACGATTTTGTTTTTAAGCTTTGTCCTTTGATGCAGATCCTCGAGGCAATGGTATTACTGTACAGGAGGTTTGAATTTATAATTCCTAATTATATATTTTCGTTTTGGTTCCCACTAAGTAATTAAGTTTATTGTTCGTCTTGCAGGTGGTGTGTTGGAAGTGAATCATGGAGGCTCCACCCGCTTCTGAATTGTCGCACCTCCTCGGCTCTTCCTACGGTTTGATTTTACTTACTCGTCCTTGTGTTGTTGTTTGTAGGCTCTAGTTGCTGATGATCCTATTATGATGATCGCTCTCACTGATTTGTTCTCCCTCCTGATTTTTTACTTTTCTTTCTAGTTACTTACTAATTTACTTGGTTGTTTTTGTACTGCTTTGTTGTTTTGATGCAGAACGTCGTCACAGTCCAGGCACTAGGATTGCTATGTTGAATTGAACTTTTATCTTCTCGTCTAGAATCAGGTAAGGTGCGGTGGTGTGTGACATTCTTCTACGGTATGATTTATATAACTTGTCCTTGTGTTGTTGTAGATTCTATGATGATGGATGATGGTCGATATCGCTGAATTGCTTTTTTTCTTTTTTTTCTTTTCTAATGTCTATTAGGGTCTCTGCTACGAAGTATGGGCTCCTATGTTGCAAATCTATTACCTCCAGATGTATGTTTCACTTTTAATCATTCAGGTTCTGACGCTAGAGAGGCTATTTGTAGTCATTGACAGCTGCAGAGGAGAACAAAGCATCCGAACAACACCAAGAATAAATATCAAAAATTCTCATATTTAAGTGAAACAAGTTAAATTTACCTGTGACAACAACCAAAATAATCACTGCTAATGCAATGCTTCCTCCATCATGCCATCTTTCTTTGATATCCTGTCCAAGATCATGTAAGACAAATGTTAAATTGCAGTTGACGGTACACTTGTGAAAGTGGAAAGAGCAAGATCTAACTAAACTGATTTCATGACAGACCTCTTTTTTTTTTATCCCAAGTGCTAAAGACGCTACTGCAACAACCATCAAAATGAACAAAGTGAGATCATGTCAAGCATCCTGAGAGAAACCTCTGCGATGAAAAAAAAAAAAAACCAACACCTAGGCAACACAGAACAAATAACAAATGTGCATCTCCATACCTGAAACCATAAATGATCCAGTGATGCATTTCTCTATTAGTATCTGAGCAAATTTGACATCCTTGAGGCTGATGCGACAACAAAAACATGCACACCAAAGTTAGCAAGAGACAAGAGATAAAAAAAAAGTAACCAGACATATATATAGCACGTCTCATGAGTGGAAACTTACCCAGTCCATGTTGCTGCTTGTTGTTATGATCCTTTGACAACATAATGACAAAGCTGTTCAGGAGTAATTCCAATATCTCCCTAGCCGGATGCAGTTGGGTTCTCACCAACCTGAGAGAAAAAGCAAAGAAGACCATTAGAAACCAAGCATTCACATATGAAACAAGTAACAACAACACAAAAGGGAGAAACGGATCTAGGTATTACTCTCCACTATTAGCAGGGACGTAGAACGTATTGCTGTCAAAGTCGGGGTTGGTTTTCACTCTTACCAGACTCCACGGCGGCAATGACTTCAAGAGAGTCGTCGTCGTCATCGTTTCAGTCGCAGAAGAGAACACGCGAGACCAACACTGAAAAATCAATTAGAATAGTAATGTCAAACCAAGATTGTACAACTTTAAGTGTTAGACTACATAATATAGAGATGAACTTACCTGGAGAAGGACTTTCCTTCCATCGTGTAGATCTCCACCTGATATAGAGAAGCAATAGACTAAAAAATTGCAGCTTTAAAACTAAGAATGTGAAGACTCATGAACATAAGGCTTAATCCAAATCTAAATCCTTTGTAATTACTGATTGCAGTTTGGTCATTGCATTCATCAAAGACCTGCAACAGTATCATGCTTTAAAAACAAAGAACGATGGAACAACAATTTCGAACATAAGAGTTGTAGAGCTAAAAAAGAAAACAAATGACACTTACATTGTTATAGTAGCCCATGTCGACACAAGGTTCTGTAAAACCAAAACCTCAAGCACTGATCTGACGAAAAACAGGTTGGATTTAACAATTATCTGCATCAAGATGGATAGCATTTCAGATAGATTATACAATAAGTGATATGTGTAATGAGACACAAACCATAAAGTTATGAAGCAGCAAACTAATAATGAAGATCCTAAATTCCAAATATTTCCATCAAGATAACTCCCTTTATTTTCTGATCTCAAACGAATCACACTTAAGTGATAGTGATGCGATTTTGTACCTTGCCTTGGGTAAGACGATAATAGTTCAGCAGCACTCCGCTATGAGCATCAACGTTAGGCCACGGGTGGTTCTTGACCTGTAACTACAAGATTCATAAAAGCAAAGAAAAACAGAAATGTGGCAGCACATGAATGATAATGTAAATAGTACCTTTCCACGCTCAGTTAGAATAGGAGGCACCAACCACTTCGTAAAGCTTGAGGACCTATCGAGTTAAATAATTTGTGAGCCAGGTAAAAAGAAAGTATGACCAAATAAATATTGAAGGGGGAAAAACGTTACCAGCCTGAAAAAAAGCAGAAGCTGCATAACCACCACCTGTGATCCCCCACGCTTTGGATGAGAAGTTGCCAAAGACCCATAAAACCCACACCAAAGAACCGAATAATCCTAAAACACAAGATAAAGGGAATTAAGACCCAACCCAGGATTTTCAATATATTGCTAACAAGCAACAACAATGGTGAAGTGAGGAATGAGACCAAAGTATATGAGAAGATTTAAAAAAAAAAAAAAAAACCTCCGGTTGTTTAGAGAGGAGCATAAGAGCCCCACGAAGTTGCAAAGTTTCACCTTTTGGAGGACATGTAACCACTCTTTGGCCACTCTAGTGGCAGTCGAAGAGCCCGGTCCTATATCAGCAAAAAACAACATCACAAAGATGAGTGTGGCTTTAATCAACAAGAATTGTCAATAGCGCCAAAGTATGTCTGTGTACGTACCTGTGAGCAGATGAAGAGACTCCTTGAGACAGCCAAAAAGCAGTGTAGTATCTGTATCTGAAACAATGTTCAGTCAATTAATTAATTATAACCAAGATTCAGCAAAACAAGGTCCAGGGTTAAACACGTAAGTGATAACAATGCAGTTTGGTACTTTGTTTTCGGTTAGACGATAATAGTTCGGCAGCACTCGGCTATGAGCATCAACGTTAGGCCACAGGTGGTTCTTGACCTGTAACAATTACAAGATTCATAAAAACCAAAGAAAAATTAGAAATCTGGTAGTACAAGAATGATAATGTAAATAGTACCTTTCCCGAGCTCAGTTAGAATAGAGTTGAATTATTCTGTGAACCAGTAAAATCAAAAGAAGCAAGAAAGAGAGAAGAACAGAGTTAACTTACCTTAAGCAGTACGAGTCTTCTTCTTCATTCTTCAATCCACCTCTGACCAGCATCAGGTATACTGATTCTTGGCTCCTTTTGTTAAAACTTAAAAGTAACAAACTCGTTACTAAGCAAACATAAACAAGAGAGGTTTAAAGCAATTTAATTAAGTGGAGAAACAAATCTCACCCCAACACTCTCCAGAGGATTAACAGTATCATAGATTTGTAGTCGTCTCTCTTGACTCCTGAAAAAAACGCCAATTCAATCTCCAGAATAGAAAAGGAAGAAGCAATAGAAAAAATATCAGTTAGTTTCTCTATTGTGTGTAACGAAGAATAAACTTTAAAGGGGATAAATTTAGACTCACAACTTATATGGAAGGGGCGAATTTGAAGTGGACAAGGAAGAAGACGCACCACTGTCTCGAGTGATCACAGCAAATCACACATCACCAGCTATCCCCGCATATGATCCTGCAAAAAATGGATTCCATATCAAACAGACAAAAACAAGATTAAGGAGTAAACCTCGGAATTCGGAGAGGCTTCTAACTTCCATTAGGATCACAGAATATGTCTCTGTATATTGATTAGTAAAAACTCAAAATCCAAGTGAGAAGAAGCAAGAGAGAAGAAGAGAGTTAACTTACCATGAAATCAGATGAACCACCATGGAAAGAAACAGCCTCCTCCTCCTCCAATCATCACTTGCACTATATCTTGCTAATTCATCAACGATCCTGAGAAGAGACAGTGATGTATGTTTTATCAATGAAAAACAAAATCTAACGTGAAGAGGATGGGATTTTTTTACCATTGATGTTGTTGTTGCTGTTGTTGTTCGGATCATCATCAAACAAACCTTAAGCAGTTTCGAGTCTTCTTCTTCATTCTTCAATCCACCTCTGACCTGCACATATAGAAAATTAGAAGAATCCATATACATAGTTAATTTGCAAGTCTGAATTAATAAACAACAACTTAAAAAGAGAAAACCAGAAAACAAACCATAAATCCCCAAGTTCTGAAACATCATTCATTCATCAAACCATCTCACCCCGATCTGCACATAGAGAATTAGAAGAAGAAGAAACCATCGTTAATTTTATAAGAGAGCCAAGGTGAAAACCCTAAAAAAACAAAAAAAACAAAAAAAGCCAATAAGATTTTAAACATATACTTGGTCGTCGTCAAAACAGATGAAGAAACGCCATGGAAAAGAAACAAACAAGCAACGTCTTCCGGCTTCTCCGATACTCCACTTGGCACCATATCCTGCTAAATTCAGTAAAAATACTCGGATTTAGAAGAGAAGATAAGAGAAAATCTCTAATAACTTACACGATGATGGGGAAGAAGATGAACTATACAATTGAAGATGTCGTTGTTGTTGTTTGGGTAATCAATCGTAAACCCTAATTCTGCTCTGAATCTTCTTCATTCTTCAAAAATCATCACCGAACGCTCTCCGATCTTCACTTCTCTCTCATTGTTTTTTGTTTTTTTCTCTCTTCGGTGAAGTTAAGAGTCTGTGTTATTTCTCAAATAAATGTTGTATCTATAAACACAACACAAAGAAATATGTTTCAAATCTATACCTCCAGAAGTATGACAGCTGCAGAGGAGAAGAAAGCATCAGAACAACACAAAGAGTCATTATCATAAAGAAAATAACATAGATTAAGTGAACATTACCTGTGACAAACCTCTGTTTTGTTTTTATCCCAAGTGCTACTGCAGCAACCATAAACGAGAAAGAAGAGAAAATAGCATCAGAAGCAGGGTTAGTAGTATAACTTGGTAAATCTCAAAAATCCAAGTAAAAAGAATAAGAGAGGAGAACAGAGTTAACTTACCTTAACAGCATGAGGCAATGACAAGTACCTTTTTAGTTCAAAGGATGGTGCGTTGAATTCTGGTGCAAAAAAGGAGTATTGGTTAGAGGATAGAGATAAGCTTGTAACAGAAGAACATAAAGAAAAGAGTAAAATCGTGAGATGACTTACAGAGCAATAAGAAGAAGATGCCCTTTCCATCGTTTGGGTCCATAATTCAGCATCATCCTTAACAGTAATGAGAAGGAAGTGAACCTCAGCAAATTAAAGAATACATCACCAGCTCTCCGCATATGATCCTGTAAAAAATGGATTTCATATAAATAAATAAAAAGCAGACAGCATCAGAAGCAGGTTAGTAGTATAACTTGGTAAATCTCAAAATCAATGTAAAAAGAAGAAAGAGAGAAGAACAGAGTTAACTGACCCTAAGCAGTCTGCTCAAGTGATCTTCTTCATTCTTCAATCCATCTCTCTGAGATAAAAGGAAGTTAAACCCAGTCCAGGAATCGATTGCTAACAAGTGAGCAATGAATGAGACCAAGTTATATGAGAAGATGTAAAAAGAAAAGCAAACCTCACGAAGTTAAAGAGCCCCACGAAGTTTCACCTTTTGGAGGACATGCAACCTCTCCATGTTTACACTCTTTGGCCGCTCTAGTGGCAATCCAAGAGCCCGGACACAAAACAGCTGAAACTAGAAAGAGAAAACAGCATCAGAAGCAGGGTTAGTAGTATAACTTGGTAAATCTCAAAATCCATGTAAAAAGAAGAAAGAGAGAAGAACAGAGCTAATCAGTTAACTTACTTAAGCCAATGATTTACCCGTCCCTCCATATTGATGGTGGTTGGTTTTTCAACTCCTGAGAGGAAAACAAAAAGGACATATCAACAGTTGTTTCACTATATCGAAAAAGAGAGAGTAAATATGGGAGATTAGGAAGACAAACAAAAAAGAAGACTCCACAATCAAACCATCACCGAGAGATCTTAGTACCAGACACCACAAAAGGTCTTGCGCTTTAGCAAGTCGTCTTCATCATCATCTCCACTGATGCCTTTCTCTGCTAGTCAAGAGCAAATTTGANGACAGCATCAGAAGCAGGTTAGTAGTATAACTTGGTAAATCTCAAAATCAATGTAAAAAGAAGAAAGAGAGAAGAACAGAGTTAACTGACCCTAAGCAGTCTGCTCAAGTGATCTTCTTCATTCTTCAATCCATCTCTCTGAGATAAAAGGAAGTTAAACCCAGTCCAGGANAAAAAAAAAAAAAAAAAAAAAAGAAACATGCATACGAAAAGTTAGCTAGAAACAAGAGATAAGAAACAAAATAACAAGACATATATAATAAGCAAGTCTCAGCTCATGGCTGGAAACATACTCACTTCATATTGCTGCTAGTTGTGATCCAAGCTTGCTGTACAGGAGTAATTCCAAAAGAAGAACCTGCATCAAAGAGAGAGAGAGTGAGACCCCAAAAAACAAAAAACAAAAATCGTGAAAATCAAACTAGTACACGAGAAGATCTTAGTACCCTCCTCCTCAATCAAACCATCAGGGAGAGATCTTAGTACCCTCCTCCTCAATCGCCGATCGATCAATACTACAGCACAATCAAACCTGGATTAACAATAATAATAATAATAATAGGAACTATGAGTAAATAAAAGGAATTCGAGTGAAGACAAAAAACCCTAGAATATAGAAATCAATTTAGAGACGAAAGTCACGCTTCCAAAAAGCACGACAGAAGGAGAAGGAGAAGAAACGAGTTAGTGAAAAAAAAACGGAGGAAGAAACACAAAAAGCCAAACCCTAGAAGAAGAACTCACCCAGAGGCCGGGGGAGCGATAATCAGATGATAAACTTGCTTTCAAAACACACACACACCTGCAAGAAGAGACGAAGAAACAAAAACAAAAATCAGAGACGCGAAACCNATCGATTGCTAACAAGTGAGCAATGAATGAGACCAAGTTATATGAGAAGATGTAAAAAGAAAAGCAAACCTCACGAAGTTAAAGAGCCCCACGAAGTTTCACCTTTTGGAGGACATGCAACCTCTCCATGTTTACACTCTTTGGCCGCTCTAGTGGCAATCCAAGAGCCCGGACACAAAACAGCTGAAACTAGAAAGAGAAAACAGCATCAGAAGCAGNAAAGAAAGAGTGGAGGCATTTATTTATAGATAAATATTATTATTATTATGACGGTCACGATTTTTCATTCACTAAAGTAGGGTAGGGTTTCGACGGTCACGATTTCCTTTTCCTATTTTCCTTTTCCAACTTTCTTCTTATTGGACTGGGCTGAGTATTATTAATGGACAAAATATAACCAAACAACATTGGACANTGGTAAATCTCAAAATCCATGTAAAAAGAAGAAAGAGAGAAGAACAGAGCTAATCAGTTAACTTACTTAAGCCAATGATTTACCCGTCCCTCCATATTGATGGTGGTTGGTTTTTCAACTCCTGAGAGGAAAACAAAAAGGACATATCAACAGTTGTTTCACTATATCGAAAAAGAGAGAGTAAATATGGGAGATTAGGAAGACAAACAAAAAAGAAGACTCCACAATCAAACCATCACCGAGAGATCTTAGTACCAGACACCACAAAAGGTCTTGCGCTTTAGCAAGTCGTCTTCATCATCATCTCCACTGATGCCTTTCTCTGCTAGTCAAGAGCAAATTTGACAATCCATGAGGCTG
>NC_025687.1:1671508-1693591 GCF_000633955.1 Camelina sativa
ACCCAAAATTAGAGACTCGCCGAAGAATACACAAACGAAGAAGAAGAAGATGAATTGTGTATGTTGTTGTTGAGTCGAAGCAGAGACAACAAAATAGTAATACACTGAAGAAAGAAAGAGTGGAGGCATTTATTTATAGATAAATATTATTATTATTATGACGGTCACGATTTTTCATTCACTAAAGTAGGGTAGGGTTTCGACGGTCACGATTTCCTTTTCCTATTTTCCTTTTCCAACTTTCTTCTTATTGGACTGGGCTGAGTATTATTAATGGACAAAATATAACCAAACAACATTGGACAAAATCCTTCATTATATGGGCTGAGTAAGCCTTAATGGGCTGGGCTTACTACTCCATCATTATTGATCGTTGTCGTTTCTTTCTTTTGCCCTTCTTCGTTATACATGAGGCGAAACCGAGATTAAAAATGGTTTAACATAAAACCGTCTAAATCAGTTTCCCCTCTACTCTAATATACTCTGTTTTGATTTTACTGCGAGAAACAGAAAGGGAGAGGAGGAACGTTGCCATTGATGAATTGATGATGCTACCGAAGCTGTGAGGGTATTCTCATATAAAACATCAGCGCATTTTGTATTTTCTGAAAATGATTAAATTTGGTTTTCAAATCTTCAGGCCGAACTACAGTTCCATTGGAGCGGCAAGCAACGATGATGTGTAAGACAAACGTTGATTCATCTTGTAAATGTCAAATGTGATTTTAAAACCTTAATCTAAGCAACATATTCCATCTACCTCCTTAGACTGGGGAACCACACGAATAACTTCACAATTCAAACACACATCACTAAATATTAGTCTTACTCCAACCATTCAACGTGTGGTAACAACTGCAACAAGGTCATGACATGCCAAACAAGATGAGGTTCCTCAAGGTTACGAACAATATGATGAGTTGCGAAAACATTACTTGCACAATTGTAGAGGCAAGGCAACGACAAAAAGGGTTCCATAACTGTTGTTACAGCTAGGCAACTCTCTGTTAAACAAAAAAGGTACACTACCCAGAGTATAATCCCTCAGAGTAACTGTTAGTCTGTTACATACCTCTCCTGCACCCCGGACTGCAACAAAGACTAAACAAAGATATTGTATATGTTTATTCATAGCCAATTGACATAAACCGTAATTATCAGCGTTACATATGTTTTATGCAATCATTTCCTTCTGAGTATCATCAAAAGGAAGACAGAGTTAAAAACACATTCACACATCTACATGTTAGGCTTTATATATAATAAAGCTTATTCTGATCATTTGCAACCATTTTTCCCCAAACTTGTTGCAATCTGATCAGAAGAATCTTGAATACCTTCCAAATTCTTCCCATCTGATGCCAACGAGCAAGAATGAGAAACGAAGAACACACTCGAAGAAGAAGAAGACTCAGCAGTCGAAAACAATTCCCTTTCGTCAAATCCTCTAGATTTCTTCATGTCTCTCTCTTCCTCTTCCTCTTCCTCAGGTTTCCCTCTCTTTGACCCGTTGTAACGAACAGCCGAAGGTACTTGTTGGTCATTAGAAGACACAGACGGGCAAAGTCCAGGTTCTTTAATGGTATTAGCCCCTAAGGCCTCGAAGCTATCTGCTACAATCTCATCGGGTGCTGCCCCGATCATTATCTGTGCTTCACGGGTTCTTGAAATGGCTTTAGCGAGTAGCTCACGAGCTGTGTCGATGTCCACAATGGGTTTTGCATAGTTTGTCCCGAGTTCCACACCAGAAGCTTTGAGTACGGTTAAAGGAGCGTCCCATGGATGATGGATCCATTCAGTTGGCAATCTCGCAAGCTCGGGAAGCCATTGCCTTATGTACTCACCTTCCGGGTCATATTTAGCGCCTTGTAACTGAAATTAAAACAGAGATTTTCATAGACTTCAGAACTAAAATAACCATAACCAAATAAGCCTAAAAACTCTAAACTATAAGACGAGTTTCATAGCTTACCGCGGGGTTGTCCAAGCGATCAAGCTCATGGCCATCAGGTATGCTCCCAGAGATATACTGCCAGCCAAGGATGTCACATTCCAAATCAGCATCCAAAAGTGTATCCCAGAAATATTTCATTCCCCATTTCCAAGGAAGGAGAAGAAACTTCACAGCAAAGCTCGAAACAATCACTCTTATTCTGTTATGCATCCATCCAGTTGCCCAAAGCTCTCTCATTCCAGCATCTACCAAAGGATAACCGGTCCTGCCTTGTCTCCAGGCTTTGAACTTATCAGCATCAGCATCCCAAGGGAAAAACCGAAGATGACTCAACAATGATTGCTCGTGAGTAAACGGGAAGTTGAAACAAATATACCGAGAGTACTCTCTTAGACCGATCCCTCTAAGAAAAAGATCTGCACTTTCTTCTCCTTCACTGTTCTTATCTCTTGACCATATAATTTGTTTCATCCGGGCACACTGGAAGACATGCCTGACACTTATTTCCCCAAAATGGAGATATGGAGAAAGAAGTGATGTTGAATTCCCAACAACTTTCTTGCTGCTCTTTGCGTAATTCATCAACTGCTTCTCGATGAACTCATTTAGTATCTTATCAGCATTGCTCCATCCTGGAGACCACGCTCTAGTTAACAACGCATTGCTCGGCTTTTCAGCCTCATTCTCTAAGCCTAGTTCATCAATCGAACATGCCCAAACCGCTTCAGCCGCTAACAAAGAAAAGACATAAACTTTTACTACCTCCCTGAAGAAATCAAAAACGTTTTAGCTTTTACATAATACTCTTTTAAGGTATTACCTGCAGTTAATGGTATCAACCGCCAAGGAGGAGGAAGCATAACTGACTCAATCGGCATATCTAAGCATTTCTTCCAGTACGAACTGAAACTCGTAAAAGGTTTGCCCTTATCGCAGTATATCTCCCACGGCTCATACAACAGATCTCCATTGTAGCTTTGCACAGAGATCCCACGTTCCACCAGCTTCTCCTTTACGGTATGGTCCCGAACTAACGAAACAGGATCTACAACAAAGAATACATGACTTCATCAACCTCAGTTACATCAGAGTTTTCTTCTACACTAACTTCAAGAGAATTTTATATCACTTGAGATGTAGTACCGTAGAGATGGTTAAAGACGACTTTTGTAGCACCGGTAACACGGATACAATCCAAGATGGCAGAAACGGTGTTATGGGTTTTGATTAAAGTGAGGTCAGAGCCAAGAGCCTTCAAGGATTGAGATAAGTGAGCAAGTGATTGTTTCATCCACCATCTCGAAGCTCTTCCAGGATAAAACTGTCCTTCTTCTTCAGGACACCAAATAAAGACAGGAAAAACAGATCCTTCGTGAGCAGCTGCTGCTAATGCAGGATTATCCTCAATCCTTAGGTCTCTTCTAAACCAAACTATGGTCTTTTTGTCCATCGTCATAGTTATTAAGATGATCAGAGATTAATCAAAACCAAATCAGCTAAAGTTCCACACTTTAACCTCAAGCTCCACCAGATGATAGCTACTATATCAATAACAGAGAATGATTAATCAGAAAGCTATGATCTTTTATTTTAAGTCCTAAACACAAAATAATCTACAAAAAGACTACACGAAGGGTTTCTTCGATTTAACCCTAGTCCTTAAAACAGAGTAAGCAAGAGAATTTTCAATAGAGAGAAACGATAAATCAAAGGATGAAGATCTACTAAATGAAATACAAAAATCAAAAGCTGGAAGCTTTTTTTTTTTTTACCAGAACTTGAAATCAGCAGAGTAGTAGTAGATATCTCTCTCGGCGAAAAAGATCTCGAATCAAAAGACTGACAAAGGTTTTATTTTAGTGACTTGGGATCTTCTTTCTTCCTATTTTGGGTAAGATTTGAGATCTAACGAAAGACGAAAACATACCCATGAGTGAGAGAGTAGTAGTATGAATGTAATAATAATTGTGAAATATAATAATAATCACAACAAGCCAAAAGTAGAGAACTTTATCCAGAACTTGTGGCGTATGTTCTTATAATAGTGTTTTTTTTTACCGACATCTCATCTCTCATTTGCTCATCTACGATTTTATTGGGATCGATCATCATACCAAACCTTTTTGTAATAAGATATTTTATTTTGTTTATAAGAGAGATCGAATTGTGTTTTTGGGTGTTCTAGTGGGCCTTTAAACCTAAAGTGTAGTGAAGATACTCTTATCTTATGTTTAGAAATAAAACGTTTGGGGGCCAAGGACGGTGGTGGTTCATGAACTCGATTCGGCACATGCCCACTTTTGTAGAATCCATTAAAAAATAAGTCTACATAAAAAAGCTCATGAATTGTGTGACAAAAAAAAGGAAAACTTAAAAGGTAAAGAACTTGATTCTCATTTGTTCTAAGCAAAATCCATTGCTTTGTTACTTTACAAAAGGGAAAGAGAAGATAAAATTCTCTAAAACTTTGAATATTTGTGCTCCAGCCTTCATAAAACTCGAATCCTCGTATACCCTAATTAGTGGACCAGTGACTACTATTTGTCATAACTTATAAGGATCATACTCAAACTTTAAAAAGATTCAAGTATATTGTATTTTAAGTCCACACTAGAATTATAATTCGAAGTAATCATTGGGTATTCTGCAAGACTAGGTAAAAATGAGCACAAACGATAAACCATGGAATTGCCTATTTTCCTTTTTTTATGGGTAAACCAAATCAGACACACATAATAAACGATATCCTGGTTTAGAAACAGACCAGGGACAATGCTCATCAAAGAGACACCCACAAAGAGGTTCTAAAACAGTGTTTTTGGAGTTTTTTTTAAAGACATTTCTTATTCCGACAAAGCCTTGCAGCAAGCTTTTTAACGATCTCAACTCTTATATGGCTTCAGAAGAAGAGTATTGGTTTAAGAGAGGCATGAGTACGCCAAGTCCTTCTCTTCCTTGAGCTCCTCTGCAGTCAAATCCATCTTCTTTCTTGATACTTCATCGATCGGAAGGCCTGACCAAAACAAAATTCACATTAGTATGCACAAATTTGGGTTTCAGAATTAGGATTTTGAGTTGTAAAAGCTTGTTTTTTTACCTTGGACAATGCTCCACTCTCCATTGCGACAAGTTACAGGGAAGGAGTAGATAAGTCCTGATGGAACGTTGTAAGAACCATCAGAGTATACTCCCATGGAAACAAAGGTACCCTGACCAATTAAATCAGAAAAAGAACTTATATTAGAACAACTATTATAAACAACATTGAAGAGAAAAAAAACAGAGAAGAAGAGTTTATTTATGAACCTCTGGTGTTCCAAGGACCCAGTCACGGATGTGATCACAAGCAGAGCTAGCAGCGGAGAGTGCACTAGACAACTTCCTAGCCTTGATGATTGCAGCTCCTCGTTGTTGAACTGTAGAGATGAATTCTCCGTTCAACCTACAGTAAATAGTTAAATGAAATTAGAATTTACTTCGAGAGCAAAAAGAAAGGGTCTTAAGTTCTATGGCATGACAATCATACCATTCATCGTCCTTGACGAGCTCACGGACAGGCTTTTCACCAGAAGAGGTCTGCACTTTAGCATGGTTGACATCTGGGTACTGTGTGGATGAGTGGTTTCCCCAAATGATCACGTTCTTAACATCAGACACTGGCACGCTCAACCTCTCAGAGACCTGACCCAATGCCCTGTTGTGGTCAAGCCTTGTCAAACAAGTGATGTTCTTTTCAGGGATGGATGGTGCAAATTCCTTCAGGATCAATGCGTTGGTGTTGGCGGGGTTAGCAACAACAAGAACCTGAAAACGACAAAACGAGAGAGAATGTCTGAGCAAGAGAATCACAACACTCCACTGTAACAATGAAACCATATTAATAAGCAAACAGCTTCCATCACCTTGCAGTTTGGAGCGGCATGCTTCTCCAATGCTGCAGCCTGAGATTTGTAAATAGAGACGTTCTTGGACATCACATCCTTTCTCTCCATTCCTTCTTTCCTTGGGAAACCACCAACCATAACAGCAACGTTGACTCCAGTACATCCTTCAACGGCATCAGTTGTAGCAACAACACCTGAAAATAATACACGTCAAACGTTCATCATCTTTACCCACTCGAGCAACATCACAGGTTAAAAATATTCACAGGTTAAAAAAACAAACTTTTAAAAACTCTTAACTACCTTTGAGAAGAGGGAAAGCAGCATCGATCAACTCCATCTTGACACCGTTAAGTGCTTCAGCAGCAGGAGGAATATCCAACATGTGGAGGATAACAGGCTGGTCAGCACCAAGCATGATTCCCCTTGCAATCATAGGGACAAGCGCGTACCCAATTTGTCCTGCATAACCACAACAGTTTGTTAAATGTCTAACAAACTATATATAATCCATCCCATGATCCCAAAATCAGATATGAGAGCAACTCAATCAATCGATGGTCGACTTCTACAGAAATACAACAGGATGGTTCATGCTTGAAGCAAGATGACTATAAGAATCCTAGTACGTTCGATGTAATTCGAACCTAGGAGCAAGGTCAAGATCTAGCAAACACATAAGATCAGATCCAACGAAACAAGAGTTGACCTATATTTCATCAATCAACGGTATAAATAAAGACTATGCAGAGATCTGACTTAGAGTAAGCAAGAGCTTTGCGAATATTTACTAGTAGGAGATCCAAACTCAGAGATAGAAGATAATATACATGATCGCAAAACACATAAGGGTTTATACCTGCAGCTCCAGTGACGAGAACACGAACTGGTTCCTTGGCCATCGGATCTAGATCGGAGATTAACGCCGGGAAAAAGGATCGGAGTTGGAGGATTTTGGACTTTTGAGAGAGCGGAGAGACAGTGAAAGATATATCGTTTAGGATTTTGTGTCCGTGAAGCTCACTCTTGTTTATATTTATCGAAGTTATCGATGGAAAACAAAATATTCATTAAATATTTTATGGGCCTTTTAAGATAAGGCCCAAAATAATTTAAGCCCATAGTTTACAAAACCGTGAATCATCAATTTAGCATATATATATATATATGGTGGCGATAAGGCGAGAAGAGAACCACGTCCACAACAATCCCCGGTATGGCGTCATCTTACGTCACCATCTCAACGGTTACTCCGACGGCCAGCGGCAGCAACGGTACGTACAACATTCGAGGTTTCGCTGGCTTACCCTTCACGCGTCGCCGTGTAACTCAATCACCGAATGCTCGGAGGAGAACTTCGGCTGTGGTGAAAGCGTCGACGAAGAAGAATGCAATGGAGTACCGGAAATTAGGAGACTCCGATCTTAACATCAGCGAAGTTACTTTTGGCACTGTAAGGATGAATCTCTTTTATTCAAATTTGTTGGCTTTTGAATGGGTCAGGTTTATAGAATTGGAAGTTTTATGTGAAATTTTTTCGAATTCCAGATGACATTTGGAGAGCAAAATAGTGAGAAAGAAGCTCATGAGATGTTGAGTTATTCAATTGAAGAGGGCATCAACTGTATTGACACTGCTGAAGCTGTAAGTTTTTTTCTTTTTAGTAATCTTTATTTGTTCACATTTCTCTTCAAGTTTGGTGAAAGTGTTTGAATCTTTTTTTGCTTTATGTATATCAGTATATGTGACTATGTGTTTTGATTATTGACAATGCATATATGAGCTAAAGACCTATATCTTCTCTGCCCTGTGTCTTGTAAAAAACACATGTATTGTGATATAGGGAAGTTTTTGGTTTGTGGAAAATGTCATGTAAGCCATGAAGCAACCTGAGTATTGTTGTAAGAATTTACAGAATGACATATGTATTTGAATTTCAACTGTTTGGAACTTGGAAGGGTGATATGTGTTTGTTCTAAACAGCATTATTTAGTTGATAAGATTTTAACAATTGTGTTTAGCTTTCTGGCACTTGCTTAGTCGTGTAGATCTGTTGTGGTTATTTTTTAATTTATGTAGTCATAGATTGTTTCAGTACCCTATACCGATGAAGAAGGAGACTCAAGGAAAAACCGATCTTTATATCAGTAGCTGGTTGAAGTCTCAGCAACGTGACAAGGTATCACCAATCACCATCCATCTTTCTTTGGATGCATATTGTAGTGTTATAGTTCTTGGATTCTGTTGATTGATATGGAAACAGTTTATACTGAATTTTGACTCGTTGAAGTTCCTACCTGCTATATAACTGTTAGTAAAGTTTACCCTTCGTGTTTGAAGTCATCACTGTCTTTGTCAATTTAATGGTCAATTTAACTGTTAGTCAAGTTTATTCTTCGTGCTTGAAGTCACCACTGCCTTTGTCAATTTGATGGTCAAGTACTCGAGTATTATTCCAAATCAGCAAAACCTCCTTGAAGTTGTAGAATTTTCATTAATGTTTTTTTTTTTTTTTTTGCTGTGATCAGATTGTTTTGGCAACTAAAGTATGTGGATACTCAGAAAGATCAAGTTACTTAAGGGACAGTGGTGAGGTTCTGCATGTAGATGCTGCTAATATCAAAGAAAGTGTTGAGAAAAGTCTTAAGCGCCTTGGAACTGATTACATTGATTTGCTTCAAATACACTGGTAATATCGCCTTATTTTGTGGTCTAAGCCTAACTCATATGCTACATTGTTTGAGAAAGTTGTTCGTCCTTCCATAGGCATAATATTTCTATTTCATCATTGAATGTCTCAAAATCATGTTACTGAATTTTTTTTCAGTCCAGGCCAGATCGTTATGTACCACTCTTCGGTGATTTTTACTATGACACATCGAAATGGAGACCAAGTGTACCATTTGCTGAACAACTAAGGGCCTTTCAGGATCTCATAGATGAAGGAAAGGTAGTGCTACTCCTTAATAATCAGATGTTATATTTAGTTATAAAAACTCTTTATTGTAAACCTCGAACACAGAATTTTGAAGTGTTCCTCGAATTATGTAACAGGTTCGCTACATCGGTGTCTCGAATGAAACTTCATATGGAGTGATGGAGTTTGTTAATGCTGCCAAACTTGAAGGACTACCAAAGATTGTGAGCATCCAAAATGGTTACAGCTTGCTAGTTAGATGCCGGTTCGAAGGTAAGTTATATTTCTAGAAAACCTAGCGAGCAAGAGTGTAGGAGGAGCATGTTCTAAATTCTTTTGTTTTGGATTAAAATCACAGTTGATCTGGTAGAAGTATGCCACCCAAAAAATTGCAATGTTGGCTTGCTTGCTTACTCCCCTCTTGGAGGTGGCTCGTTGTCTGGGAAGTACTTGGCTCCAGACTCTGAAACTACAAAAAATGCAAGGCTAAATCTTTTCCCAGGATACATGGAACGTTACAAGGGATCCCTAGCCAAGGTTTTTTCTTGATCCAACTATGATTGCATCTTTTTATGTAGTGTAACAGTTAAGAAACGCTATCAGCTTGAATGTACTTGTAAAAAAGCAACGTGGTGAAAGTTTCTGAGGTCAATAGTATTTTTCTTCCGATGTCAGGAAGCAACCATACAATACATTGAGGTGGGGAAGAAGCACGGTTTAACTCCGGTTGAGTTAGCACTCGGGTTTGTACGTGACCGGCCCTTTGTGACGAGCACAATCATTGGGGCCACATCGGTAGAGCAACTAAAAGAGGACATTGATGCTTTTCTGATGACAGAGCGGCCGTTTTCGCCAGAAGTTTTGGCGGATATCGACGCTGTTTTCAAAAGGTTCAAAGACCCTTCTTTCGTTTGAAAGAACAAAAAGGTTTCTAATGAGTTTGTGTGACCTCACCATGAATTTGTTTTTTTTTAACAGTTGTTGTATGTCTCGATATGATAGATATACACACACTATCAGAGTCTCATATAATGAACCACAGTTACAAACGTTTGTGACTTTGTGTGACCTCAATAAGTTAATTTAGCATAAATTTGTTTTTTCACAGTTATACACACTCTCAGAGTCTCATATAATGTAATGAACCACAGTTACAATTACAAACGTTTCAACTTCTAATGATTTTATAATGGACCTTAACCAATTCCAGTTTATCCATTAACCTTGTTATATTATTGGACTTGTACAAAAATAATTGATGGGTTGGGCCGATCTCAACGCAGCCCAGCAAGAAGCACTTTTAAAGTAGCGGACGGAGATAACTGTAAGTTAGCCGTTGAGGATGTAACGGTAACTTATGACGTCAAAGCTGACTTTTTTACTTCTGAATTCGGAAAGTATCCGTTAGTAATTTTCCCAGCGGACGAAGGTAACTGTGAGTTAGCTGCTGTTGAGGATGTAACGGTAACTTATGACGTCAAAGCTGACTTTTTTACTTCAGAATTCGAAAAGTATCCGTTAGTAATTTTCCCAAACGGTAACTAATGACGTCAAAGCTGACATTTTTACTCCCGAACTCGAAAACTATCCGTTAGTAATTTCCCCCAACGGTAATTTTTTATCTATATATAGTAAGCAATATACACGGCTTTTTTGTCATAGCTAAACAATCCAAAAGATGTAAATAGAAAATCAATAGCCTCTCCTCCTCTCTCTCCCTCTTCACTCCGGCGGCAAAAACTCAGCTAAACTTCATACACCTCCAAGGCTCCAACTGCCAAAACTCAGCCCTCTTTTTATTTTACAGTGAGTCACTTTGATATACGTTTTATTTAATAATTGATATTTCTAGTCTTTTTGGCATGTTGTTTGGGTTTATTTCACTCGGATAACTACTCCTGGCTCTTAGTGCTTTGTTTTTTTGACCTATGTTAATATTAATTTTGATTTCTATGATATTCTTGTCGATACTTCTTCGTTTAAAACTTATGAACCAGCCTCATATATATTTTCGTTGTTATTATTTCTTTGATTTATATAGACAGTAATGTATTAATTAAAATAATGTTTTTCTTTTTTTTTTGCAAGGTGTCGTTCGGATGAGGAGGATAGAGCTTTTGAGCCAGCAACAATTCTCCAAACCAAGAAACCTGGATTGCAGTTTCCTCGAGGTTAGTTTTTTCAAGAAACCACCACTTGTATCATCAACAAATAGTTAGTTAAAGCACTTCTTATCCGAAACACTCAACACGACTTTTAATTTTGAACATTTCCACACACGCTCGAAGCATTTTTTAGTGTAAAACTCTTCTCTTTTTTTGTTTTTTTACCTATGTTGATAATTTCTATGCTATTCTTGTTGATTTTTCGTTTGAAACCTGTGGATTAATTAAAATGCTGAATGGGTGCCATGTTTTATATATTATGATCAGCCTCATATTTTCGTTACAATTTCTTTGATTTGTATTGGTAAAATCAAAATATTTTTGTTTTGCAAGGAATTTTGGACGAGGAGGACTAAGCGAAGCCAACAACAAAGCTTTCAAGCCAAACGTTTACCCAAACAGAAATAGCAATTTCCTCGAGGTTAGTTTTTCAATGTTTTTCAAGAAACCACCACTTAATAGTTAAAGCACTTCGTAGTCGAGACACTTGATATTTTAGAGTAAACACATTTGTTTTTATGCACACTCACTTAGTTGAAGCGCCTTAGTCAGAATATTGAAACATGTAGTCGAAACACTAAATCATCAAAAGTAACATACATACGCAGAATTGAACTCTTTAGTAAAATATTAGTCGAAGCACTTAGTCATAATCATAATCCCACGTCTAAAATACACACTTAGTAAACACCAAATCGATTCAACCCATTTTAGTACTAAACTATTTAGTCATCAACCTGATTCTGAAAGAACACTTCATAAACAAACACTTAAGTCAAAATTTAACGAACCACTTAGTCTCTCTAAAAGCACTTGAGTAATTCAACTAATTTTTTAACTAAATTCAAAATGTTTATAGGCGAAACATTTTTCCAACCAAAAACGACTCAGATGAGGCCTAGTCAAACAAACACTGAAGTTGCGAAGTTGAGAGTAGCATTTCAACATTTAAGTGGAACACTGCTCGACTATGACAAAAAAAAAAACTTTAGTCGAAACACACAATTTAGGCGGAAAATACTACCATCAGTTTTTAGTTCAGCAATTGTTTCGTCATACTGCCATTTTTAGTATTATTGGTAGCCTTTAAGTTTATCTATGTGAACTAGTTCTAATTTTAACTAGTCGAATAACAAAAGGTTGCAGCGGATATCAGCGGATATTTATCAGATGCATGCACAAAGTACGAAGATAAGACATTAAACCGTTTTTATTTACCATTCAACAAGTTTAGTTCCAATAAAACAGAGATTAAAACCGCTATGTAGCAACTGCAAACTATTTTTTGTATACAGTTTGTTATACACAAAACAGAACGGTCTAATCTAGCTACCATTCATTACAAAGTAGTTTTAGTCACTTTTAATTAGTAAAAGCACAAATGTTAAATTAAACACCTTATTATTATTTTTAGCTAACTTTGACCAAAATTCAAAACATTTCAGTATAGTGGAAGGTGAAGGGAAGGTGCAGGAGCAAGAAAAGTGACACTAAAATCAAGCTTTTCCAATTTAGCATGATTACATTGTTTATATATCTTTTGTGCCAATAATTTCAGAAAAATATTTCACGAGAAAAACTAATTAATTAGTCAAATCAATCATATAACTTTTTTTTTCTGATATATAGAACCTCTTCGAAATATGTTTATTTTTTGTTTGGTGTGAACCTCTTCGAAATATGTTAGTTTGAGGATAAATTGACCTAATTTATAGTTCTCAAAATAATTAGGGAAGTGAGAACACAATTAATGGTCAGATCTAGATCTCGTCGTCGGTCATCTACCTTTCAGGTTTTCACGAGTGTGTCGAACGGACGATATTCATTTTAATATAAATTGAATAACAATAATACAAGTTGCAAGCATGGTTAAATAATAAAATCACCGGTCACCAATTTGGGGTTAATCAGTAATGACCGACACAATGAAATATGAATACAAAAACGCGTCCACAGTCTTTTTTTTCTTTTTTCTTTTTCGTTAATTCCGTGTCAATGACAGTGACTTCTCCCAATAGGCCACTCTATTTTTTACACAGCAAAAAAAAAAAATCCCATATCAAACCTAAATTGTTTTGCAAGAATTAAATAAAAAACGAAGAAGATAAAACTGAAAACGCATTATAATGTCGAATCTAAATTGCGATAAAATCGTTTTTATTCGCTGTAGCTATATATCTGTATATATATGAATTTACAAATTGGTCCAAAATAGATTAAAAACACACAAACTAAAAAAAATAAAATAAAAAGATATAACAGCAAGTCGACAGTGTGGACATGGAGAGAGACCTTTTCTATCTAAAAAGCCTTTACAACGAAACACAACACACTGTACCTTGTATACATCTCTCTCTCCCTATTCTTGGAAATAAAAACATTTTTAGCCACTGAGAAAAAAAGGTATCATTCACCTTGAGGACGAGATCTGAATCTTGTAGTATAAAGTTTTTTTTTTTAATTTTTTTTATTCAGTTTATATTTAGGCATAAAAATCGTTACTTTAAAGCCCCAAAAGAAAGAATCCAACTTCATTCACTCTCCCCATTCTCGGATCTCCCTCAGTACCAGTGGCCACTCTTCTTGGTCGGTGAGTTTTCCCATCTTTCCTTCTTCTGGGTTTTGTTTTGAGATTCGTATTGAGACATTCGTTAATCAATGAGGGTGTTTTTACTTTTCCCGGGAAATTGAAGTGAGACTTTTCATTAAAAGCTTATACTCTGCTCTCTAGATCTAATTGAATTTTACAAAGATTCAATCTTTTTGACTCTTAAACCCAAAAAAAAGGTTGTCGGTGGCTACACTTTATGTATGTTACTTGGTTTACACTTAACTTTGATGCTTGTGTGTGGTTTCTGACCCAATAAACACGGATCTGAATCTTCCAACTCTGTTTTTTTTTTTTTTAAACAGCTTTTTGAATTTATGATTGCGTTTAAGTGCGCTCTAGTGGCTGTTTGCCAAACCTTTTTTACTAAAAGTATCTCTCACACTGTCTAAAGTCATTGTCTTTATAAGTGTTTCTGTTCTTATTTTGTGCAGAAAGAAGAGAGAAGAGTGTGGAAAGCATTTTTTGTTAACTATACTCTGAAGAGAGCTCTTTTGGTTGTAAATTACGTTTGGATGATGAGAGGGAGATCTGATGGAGGCCAAAAGAAGCGGCTTATTGCTTCGGTCTGTGTCGTGGCTTTATTCGTCTGTTTCTTGTTTATGTACTATGGTTCCTCTAGCCAAGGTGCATCAGCATTGGAATATGGACGATCTTTGAGAAAACTCGGATCTTCTTATTTGGGTGGAGATGATGATAATGGTGATGCCAAACAGGATGATTCTGTTACCAATGCAGAAGACAGTCTTGTTGTTGCCAAAAGTTTCCCTGTAAGTTGTTTCATCAATATCTCAAAAGTTTGGTGTGTAACTGCACAATTTTGTTATGTTTTTATGTGTAAGCTAACTCTTTTGGTATATATGTTATAAAGGTCTGTGATGATCGACACTCGGAAATCATCCCTTGCTTAGATAGGAATTTCATCTACCAAATGAGGTTGAAGCTTGATTTATCTGTAATGGAACATTATGAACGGCATTGCCCTCCTCCTGAAAGACGGTTTAATTGTTTGATTCCTCCACCATCTGGCTACAAGGTGCTCAATTTGTTTTTGTTTTTTTTATTTGTTGCTTTGATTTGATTTGTCTCTGGTATCTTGTCTTGATTATTTTGTTATTTATATTGATAATTTAGGTTCCTATTAAGTGGCCTAAGAGTAGAGATGAAGTGTGGAAGGCGAACATACCTCACACTCACCTTGCAAAAGAGAAGTCTGATCAGAATTGGATGGTTGAGAAAGGCGAGAAAATTTCTTTCCCAGGTGGAGGCACTCATTTCCATTACGGAGCTGATAAGTACATTGCATCAATGGCTAACGTAAGCATCTTTTTTGGCTCACTTTTTTTAACTTCTTCTAGTGATAACTTGTTTCTAATGATTTTATTACTTGCAGATGCTCAATTTTTCGAACGATGTATTGAACGACGAAGGAAGATTAAGAACGGTTCTTGATGTTGGATGCGGAGTTGCGAGTTTTGGAGCTTACCTTCTCGCTTCTGATATAATCACAATGTCATTAGCACCTAATGATGTTCACCAGAACCAAATCCAGTTTGCATTAGAGAGAGGGATCCCTGCTTATCTTGGTGTTTTAGGTACCAAAAGGCTTCCTTACCCGAGCAGATCATTCGAGCTAGCTCATTGTTCTCGATGTAGGATTGATTGGCTTCAAAGAGATGGACTCCTTCTTCTTGAGCTCGATCGTGTACTAAGACCTGGCGGTTATTTCGCTTATTCGTCTCCTGAAGCTTATGCTCAAGATGAAGAGAATTTGAAGATATGGAAGGAGATGAGTGCTCTTGTTGAAAGAATGTGTTGGAGAATCGCTGTTAAAAGAAACCAAACTGTGATTTGGCAGAAACCTTTGACTAATGACTGTTACTTGGAGAGAGAGCCCGGGACACAGCCTCCTCTTTGTCGCTCAGACGCTGATCCTGATGCGGTTTCCGGTGTGTTAATGGAAGCTTGCATCACTCCTTACTCCAAGCGTAAGTTTGCTCTGCATTTACTCCAATTATAACCGGGAGTTTTGGTTGTTTGGTTCAGTTTTGTATGCCATATGTCTCAGTGATGTTCTGTTTTTCTATATGCAGATGACCATAAAACAAAGGGAAGTGGGTTAGCTCCTTGGCCAGCTAGGTTGACTTCTTCTCCTCCCCGTCTTGCGGATTTCGGTTATTCAACCGATAGGTTTGAGAAGGACACGGTACTTGAACCACCGCAACCTTTTTGCAACTATTGATCTTACTTGATTGATTTTTCCACATATTTATTGTTAAAGCACATTCATTGGTTTGTTTGCAGGAACTTTGGAGACAACAAGTGGACAGTTACTGGAATCTGATGTCCTCAAAGATCAAATCAAACACTGTGAGGAACATAATGGACATGAAAGCACACATGGGTTCTTTCGCAGCTGCTCTGAAAGATAAAGATGTCTGGGTTATGAACGTTGTCTCTCCCGACGGTCCCAACACTCTAAAACTGATCTATGATCGTGGTTTGATCGGGACTAATCATAACTGGTACGTGTACCCGAAAACCCAAAACCTTTCCATCACTTGTGACAATAGTTCACTTTCTCACCATGCACCATTCCTTTTACTGTTAGGTGTGAGGCTTTCTCTACGTACCCGCGAACATACGATCTGTTGCATGCGTGGACAGTATTTTCAGACATTAGAAACAAAAAATGCAGCGCGGAGGATCTATTGATCGAGATGGATCGGATTCTTAGACCCACAGGATTTGTCATCATCAGAGACAAGGAAAGTGTAGTTGAATCAATCAAGAAGTATATGCAGGCTTTGCATTGGGAGATTGTGGCGTCAGAGAAGGTAACTACAGGTTCAGAACTTGACCAAGAGAATGAAGATGGTGAGAACAATGTCGTTTTCATTGTCCAGAAGAAACTTTGGCTCACCAGTGAAAGCCTTAGGGACACTGAGTAAACAAACATACTATCAAAAGCAGAGAAGAAACAAACAAAGAGAAAGAAATTGTTTAAATTCCACAAGTTTTTTATATAGTTTTTATTTTGATTTTTGTAGTTGATTTGTACGAGCGAATTATGATGATATAATACTACTAAAACTGTTCATTGTTTTCTTCTTTTTATCTTGAAGCATTCTTTAATTTTTCTCTTTCGATGTTTCTTATGTATTACTCTGACCTTATCGAACTCTTTAGAATAATTTTGTTTTCTCCAACTCGTTAGAATATTTAAGTTTGGTAAGAATGTGCTTCCATATGTTTGGTTGGTTTAGAATGTTTAACTATGTGATCTTTGCTGTCGGCAGTACAGTATATGTTTGACAGGTTATTGAAGAAAATGTAAAACAAAATAAATTTAAAATACGATATAGACATTTTGATTTCAATAGAAGAAGATTACTATTGACAAATTCAATGTAGAGATGTTGCCACTGTCCACATAATTGATTAGTTCAATGAAAATAAATTTATAACATTAACCAGTTCTCAGATTGAGATAAGAATCATCAGTTTCCATTTTAAACTGTTTCAAAATGTGGTTATCTACTTAAATTACTTTTAAAAAAATAGAGAAAAACTATGTGGTTGGTTATAAAAGTGGGAAAACAGTAAAAATTAATAGATTTATTTTAGTGCATGGCAGAGGAAATTGCATAGATTAGAGTTTAATAATAATGCCGACACAAAAGTAAGGGAACAAAACAAAATTATTCTCTATCAGTCTATGCATAATATATCTACAGTTTAAAATAAGTGTGATGGTAGGAAAAATAAAAGGGCATCTAATTCCAAACTTAATAAATACGTAATTTACACAAGAATATTAATATTATTAATGATGGACAAGTAGTATGTTGATTAGTTTTGTTATTATATGGTGGTGACTGAGATGTTTTTTTACTAATAGTGCCAAAATAATATTTACTTTTTTTGAAAAAATAGGGTTAAGCAAGCTTTATGTAAATTAAGGCATGTGGAGAGAGCTTACTTTATACAAATAAGTACGCAACTTAAGCAGAGGGTTGTTGTTGACCTTTTTGTCTAATTCATTCAAGATAAGGCAAAATTATTAAAATAAAAATATATATTAAAAAAAAAAAACCTTTTCTTCAACTTCTGCTTCTCAACTTTTTTGTGAAATTTCCAAGAAATAAAAGTAAAAATCACTCACAGGCAAGGCAGGTCTATCCATATCAGATTTCTCCATCACTTGTCGTCAAAAACGATATCTTTTTTCTCGCCGCGTTTTTTTTGTTCCTTCTTCTTCTTTTTGATTTATTGAAGAACGATTCTTTGATTTTGCTGCTCTGATCTGAAGTCTGAAGCTTTTTTGCTCGATGATGATGATGGTTGGTTGTAGTAGATGTGTACTAATCTCAGTTTGGCTGTAGCACAAGCTTTTTAAGTATTTAGGTTAAAAATCGATTTGGGTTATTCATCCAAGCATCAAAAAAGCTTTTTTTTTTTTTTTTTTTTTTTGTGAATTTGTTTCTTGTAGAAGAAATTCTTAGGGTTTTTTTTTTTTTGTTTTCCTTGTTGTGCTTTTGTGATCATTCTTATAACTAGAAGAAGGGTCTTTTAGGATCCTTTCGATCGGCTTTTTAGGCGACGCGATTTGTGATCTGTGTTAAATTGGGAGAACAAAAAAAGTCTACTTTTTTTTTTGTTTTTTTCATAAAAGGAGATAGGTAAATGGATCGTGTGGTTGGTGGTAAGTTCAAGCTCGGACGAAAGCTTGGAAGTGGTTCCTTTGGTGAAATTTTCCTAGGTTTGTTCTATTTTGTTTCTTTTTCTTTTTGTATATATAGATTATTCTTCTTTGTTTATGTCTCTACTTTTCTCAACTCTTTATGTTTTTCTGGATTTGTTTTGTTTCAGGAGTAAATGTACAAACTGGAGAAGAAGTGGCTGTTAAGCTCGTAAGTCCTTTTTTATGATGCTGTTTTGATTTCTTGTGCTATATATATATAATGCAGTGTCTATGTGCTTTGTTCTTGTTGGTCTTTGCAAAATGATTACTTACTTACCTCCCCTTGTTTGTCTTAGTGGTTATTTTTGATTTTAATATATGCTTCTTCACGCAGGAACCTCTCCGAGCTAGGCATCCTCAGCTTCATTACGAGTCAAAGCTTTATATGCTTCTCCAAGGAGGAAGTAGGTTTTGTGTTTTATGTTCACTCTCGACTTCAATTCTTACAGTCTTCTTTCTGTTTATTAATGTATATGTCTTTCTTTTCTTTTTTTTGGTTATTGAAGCTGGTATTCCTCACATCAAATGGTTTGGGGTTGAGGGTGAATTCAACTGTATGGTGATCGACCTTCTTGGTCCTAGTATGGAGGAATTTTTCAACTATTGCAGTCGATCTTTCACTCTTAAGACTGTTCTCATGCTCGCTGACCAGATGGTATATATATTTTTTCCTGCCTTCTCCCACACTGTTTGATTACATGTTCTTAGCTCGTTCACTTTGGTTTCGATTTTATTTTCGCCAGATTAATAGAGTCGAGTATATGCATGTACGAGGGTTTCTTCATCGTGATATTAAACCAGATAACTTTTTGATGGGTCTTGGACGCAAAGCAAACCAGGTGAGTTTTATAAGACTACTGTCTCAGAGCTTCAAGCAAGGATACATTTGGTTTATATTATCTTTGCTTCTTCCTTTGCAGGTGTACATCATTGACTATGGGCTTGCGAAAAAGTATAGAGATCTTCAAACACACAAGCATATTCCATACAGGTACACACTTTGTCTCCTCATGTATAGATAATACAGCTCGTGACGTATTTCAACTCACAAACTTCTATCCATATGAATTTGCAACTGCCGAAGTACATCTGTTTTCTTAAGTGAATGCGGCCGAAGTACATCTGTTTTCTTAAGTGAATGCCACTTTGTTAATCTAGAGATTTACTTCTTAGGGAAAACAAGAATCTTACAGGGACAGCTCGATATGCAAGTGTCAATACCCATCTTGGAATTGGTGAGTTTTTTTTTCCCTGCTTCTCACTATTTTCTTTGCTTTCTCCATCAGTTTGTATGTACTTGAGAGGAGTTGACACTCCTCATTTTCTTTACTAATATTTTTATATAATTACTCTTACACAGAGCAAAGCAGAAGGGATGATCTTGAATCTCTTGGCTATATGCTTATGTATTTTCTTCGAGGAAGGTAAAGTGATGAATCCGTATCTTTCTGTTTTTCTTTCTTGTCTTCCTACTATCAAACTTGTTCCTGATTCTTAATTGCTGTTTCAGCCTTCCTTGGCAAGGCCTTCGTGCAGGCACTAAAAAGCAGAAGTATGACAAGATCAGTGAAAAGAAGAGGCTTACTCCAGTAGAGGTATTGTTTTGCGTCCAGTAATTAGAAACTTCTATGATTTATTGACTTTAAGTTTTGAAGCTGTTGTACTATTGAAGTACTTGAGATAATTTTAACCTTTTGAGATGTTCGGCATTTATAATTACAACCTTAAAAATTTCCTTTGACAGGTCCTTTGTAAAGGCTATCCACCTGAGTTCACATCGTATTTTCTCTATGTGCGTTCATTACGGTTTGAAGACAAACCAGATTATTCATACCTAAAGAGGCTTTTCAGAGATCTGTTTATCCGAGAAGGTCTGGAAATTGTCGAAAATACTTATCTGCTGCTGTGCTTATTTTTATATAACTTTTAACAAAAAACACTCAAGAAATTGCTTTTGATTCTTATTTCTGCAGGTTATCAGTTTGACTATGTATTCGATTGGACAATATTGAGGTATCCACAGTTTGGCTCTAGTTCCAGCTCCAATTCCAAACCAAGAGTAAGTCTGTTTTGAAGCTATATAATGTGCAGAATTGTTATCATTTTTAAATAGAGTATCAACCGTTTCACGCTATTCCTCTGTTCCAATAGCCAAGCTTAAGACCTGCTATGAATATTCCAGTACCATCTACTGACAAAGCGGAGAAGCCTTCAAGTAAGCGTCAGCTTTTAAAACCTGCTTCTGCTTTATGTTTCTTAAATTTACAATCACTGGTAGAGTAACTCTTGATTCTTGTCCCAAGTTTCCTTGTAACTGCTCTTATTCTGCGTTTACTCGATTTGGTTTTGTGCTAAATTAACGTTTCTTCTCTCTGGTTAAAGATGTGTTGTTATGCCATGCTTAAAATTAATGATTCAGTTCGGGATACACAACTTTAACGCTTGTTGAAGGAACTTAGATATTAACAAACTTTCCTCTTCACTATATACAGTTGGGCAGGACAGTCGCGAGAGGTTCTCAGGTGTTTTCGAGGCATACACTATAAGAAATGGTTCAGGAACTGGCGTTCAAGCTGATCGATCTAGTAGACCAAGAACCTCGGAGAATGTTCTTGCATCCAAGGATACGGTTAGTACATCAAAAAACAGAGACACATTTCTATTACCTTTTTTCATAAACCTCAAGATCCAAGACCGAAACTGTCCTAATTATGTTTGTTGAATACATTTTGGGAAATTTCACACAAAGTATCTTTATTTGTTTGGTTGAATCAGCAAAACCAGGAGAGGCCAATCTCTTTATCTAGGAACCAGAGTTTAACAAGAAAAGCAGTTGCTGGGTCAAGTGTTCGAGCCACTGCCTCGGCTGATTTCACAGAGAATCGATTGAGTAGACTCGTCCCAAACAATGGTCGGTCCTCTACAACACAGAGGACCCAGTTCGCTTCTTCGTCCTCATCATTAGCCATGAAGGCTGCTCCAGCGAGAACCGCTCGTGACATTACGCTCCAGAGTCTCGAGCTCCTCAGTATTGGGAACAGCAAGAGGAAGTGACTGGCTGAAATTTGCCGTTTGCCGCCCGCCAGATTCACAGTTGGTTCATATCTTTATCCATCTTTGTTTGAGAAATTATTGTTAAGAAAGAAACATACATGATTTGTTTAAAGATATGTTATGTATATGTAATTTATACATGGCTTTACTTCATAAGATCATCAGTGTTGTTCATATTGTATTTTGTTAAATTTATATTATCCTCTATACCACCAACGTATGGTGCGTTTAAATGTGTATCAACTCTAAAGAATTTGAAGCCAAGTCATATACTGTAAATCATTCTTGTAACAAGAAATTATTAATTAAATTAATTTCTCTAAACAGTGGTAAAACAGGAAATATATATAACTTTACTTTACTTTCATTTCATATTATCCAGTAATGAAAGATGAATTAAGGATTCAGATAAAATAATGTAATTACATGTTAATTAGACCAATAACCATAAAAATAAATCTTTTGTCTATGGAATAAAATCTAATGTACAACTAAACATTATAATATACAAAACTTGTGACAATTGATTATTAAGTATATTGCTGAAGTTTTGTTACAAAGTAATTTTTATTTTATTTTTGCCGTTAATTACATCGTTGGAGATAATATATTACAAATTATTTAGAACATGATAATTAGATTATAAAAAAATAGATCACGGAAATTACTAATTTAGCAATTTCTCATAAACAAAAGACGGTTCTGAAAAAATTTCACTACAACAAATATGCACATTGTTAACCAGAGAAAAACGCTA
>NC_025687.1:1693651-1699713 GCF_000633955.1 Camelina sativa
TCCCATAAATCAATTCAAAGCCACATAGATAACACAAATTTGGGATAGATAACACCATAAAATGAAATATTTCACGTTGAAGGAAGACTATAAGCACAGAATTCATTTTAATTAGTTAATATTTACCAGAATAGATGNGCGAAAAAAAATCTCATCTTTCATAGCAGTGACGGAAAATGAGCTATATCCGTCTGCTATCAATGTACATATTTGTTGTAGTGTTTCTAGTATTATATGAAATAATTGTGCGGACCGTCACTTTTGTATTTGACCATGACTGATACTCTCCGCATAAGCAAATAAATCCCATAAATCAATTCAAAGCCACATAGATAACACAAATTTGGGATAGATAACACCATAAAATGAAATATTTCACGTTGAAGGAAGACTATAAGCACAGAATTCATTTTAATTAGTTAATATTTACCAGAATAGATGATTAAAACTAATTAGGATTTTCCCAATAGAAAGCTGTATATACAGACTTACAGTGGAGCAAAGAACTGCATAATGTGTATTTGAATTAAAAAAATGTTTTTCCTAAAAGTGGTTGATTAATTTCCAACAAAATAATCAACTTCCCATTAATTAGTATCCTTCCCAAAATGAAAACAATCATTATTCTTAAATTTTAATTTGCATTTACCTTTTAATTTTTCCTTACAATGTTTGACTACTTTATATGTCTAGATATACCTATCTATATATCTTCATTTTCTTTATAGAAAACATTTACAGAAAAAATCCTGAACTAAATTCATGCATGATATTAGAACATAGTAAACGAAATGCATGCATGATATTATAGATAATAAATCCATCGTTATCATCATCATCATCATCAATAGTAAAACAAAGATAACACATATGGAAAAATATATTTCCTCATATAGTAGTCTTAGTTGGCGTCAGCTCTTCTCCTTTTCACTCATAAAACTTGTGTATATAAATAGTTGAAATAGATGTGTCTTAGGTTCTTCATCCCTCATTTTTTTTCTCTTGCATCTTCTCATTAATACAAAGCATCAAACCTAATCATCATGCCATATTCAAAGCCCCAAGAATGTGGAGTTTGTAAGCGAGTCTTCTTATGTCCACAACACCTAATCGCACACATCAACGCTTTTCACTCCAATCGCCATTTTCCCACCTTCTCTTCCCCAGCCGCCGCTTCACCCACCACCTTCCGCCACTACTCCAACCAGCTCATGAACCGGAACCGGAACCCTAATCCTCCTGCTTTTCAGGCGAGGACTCATTTGGATTACTACCGTAGTGGTTATTTGGATGATCAAGGGAACTTTCATAAAGGGTTTCCACCGGCGCCGCCGGCTATGATGACTCCGGCCAGTAAATATAAGTTTTTGCTGCCAAAGACGCCTAAGATATCGAAGACGCCGAAGCTGATGGATCTTTTTCCGGAGGAGACGTCATTGGAATGCATCCGTACGCTGCCGCTTCTTTGCCAGCTGGAGCAACGGAGACCGGAGGAAACTGTGACGGAGAACGGTGGAACCAACTCGAGTTTCATCGATTTGTCATTAAGGCTATGATGACTCTTTTGTAGTAGACTTGCCCGGTTAAATTAATTAAAATTAAACAAGAAAAATATGATTCTCGATTGGAGAAAATTAGGATTGTATGATAAGTGCTATGTCTTTGTTGTCGTTGTTTTAACAGTTCTTTGGACTGATTAGTGTATTATATTTGTGTTTCTTTTCGGATATTATTGTGTTTTTTCATTTTGCACCATATCTTCTTGTTATATCTTTTGACCATGATTATTATGAGATTCATGTCTAAATTGATTAAGTGCGTACATGTATACGCATTATATTAGATTAGAGAACGTACAACTAAAACGGAGAGACAACAAGTGTGTGTGCCTAATGTGTATTGTGAAGAAATAGTTTCTATACACATGAACTATTTATGTTTGTCAGCTTAAGGTTATATGCCACGTTTTGGGGCTTTCTTTGCCACTTTCAAAAGTTAGTTTGCAAGAGTAATGATCACATTTTATAACTTAGGAACGTAACATGTTTTTATCGTATATTAAATTTATACTCTTTGGCCATTTCAGAAGAGAGAAGACAGTGAGATTTGATTTAACAGATTTGGACGCTGATTTGATGTGGACATTCATTATATGCATTCGAATATAAAATCTTATTTTTTGGGTCTATAATATTATTGATATAATATAATAATATGTACATTGAAGAGTTAACAGTCCGAATTAGTAAAAAATATTATAAATAATTAATATATGAAAGCTAACATTTAAATTGAAATAAAGTAAAGATGAATTAATAACAATTAATTTGAATAAATGACGCCATACATTATCTTCTTATTACATGGATACTCGTACTACAATTGCTTTCATATAGTATTACTTTTGGAATAGAATAATTAAAGTACCAGTGTAATATACCACGTCATTATAATTTTTAATGAGTCTCTATTAAATATCATCATATCTAAACTTTGTAAATTTTAGGGGCATTTTCAATTTTAAATAAAATGCAGATGAAATAACTTCTTTAGACTATTATATCATTCAAATTTTCAGTTTTTTTATTTATATTAATTAAGTCAACTTTATAATATCTCAAATAGACGTGTCAATACATCTATCAGAAAAAAAATTACTAATTTAGTAAAAATATATATCATTTATAAACATTTAAATGAAATTTCTGAATAATTCAGCCAATTATATAGTGCCACATATGTCAAAGTAATAATAGTGATATTAATAATTTAATGATTGGACAACAGATAGATGAAACTGATTTTCTTTATGGAAATTTATATTAACTTTTGGAGTATTATAAATAGACAATTAACATAAATATGAGACAATATATTTGGAAGACTAATTTCAATTTGGAGAAATATCGTAAAATAATTACATATGGAACAACCAAAGTAGACAACTTAACAGGTTAGAAAATAGAAGATGGTCAAGAAGAGGCTACAGATTGGATTGATAAAGATATCTTAGCAAGTCTGAGTTCAATTTTATGCAATCTATCTTATATCTTTTCAGCGTATAGTTTTAATGTCAAGGCTTCTTGACAAAAGTAATGTTGTTGGTTAACAAGTTTTGTCAAAATGCGATTACGCAAAGAACTTTTGTGTGAGTGAGTGGTCTTGTCTTCTTCCTCTCGGCCCGTAAAAACCTCTCGTCGACTAGTTCCTTTTTTTTTTTAACCACCAATGAAAAATTAGTTCTTAAAATATATATAAACAGTAAAAATAATAGCCTTGACAAGGTTTTTTTTTTGGTTAAATAAAATATAGTGATCTTCTTCTTCGTCTTCCCTCAACCAAGAATTTGTCTGAAACCTATTCTTTCTCTCCTTCTCTCTCTCTCTCTCTTTCTTTCCAGTTCCTTTCACAATTATTTCGAACATGAAAATCAATACCATCGAGGTTTGAACTCTCTCCGATCTCGTTCGATGTTAAAATTTGTTCTTTGTTAGGGTTTGGCACATTCACATAGTTAGAGCATCTGAAGTTCTAACCGGAAACCATTCCTCCCGAGATGGCGACCGTGAAAGGCCTTCTTAAAGGCCTTCGCTACATTACTCAAATTTTCGGTTAGTCTCATAAAATGATTCACAACTACATTATAACCTTTTCTTGTAATACAAGTCGCAACTCTGTATATATATAAAGATAGATTCTAATTGCAGACGAAGATAAAGACAAGGATATGCAGATCGGGTTCCCTACAGATGTGAAGCATGTCGCCCACATCGGATCTGACGGTCCCGCAACCAATAGTACGCCAAGCTGGGTATGGGTTGTACACAATTCTACTTATTTTGCCACCGTGTATGTAAAAGTATACTCATCATTGGTATTTAAAAAAAAAACTGTAGATGGGTGACTTCAAACCTCAAGAAAATGAGAATGCTCAAGTAGTTTCTCGAGGAGATGCCAATAACAACAATCAAATAGGAGAAGGAGTTGGATTACAAGAGTTGTTGCCTCCTCCTGAGAAACCGAAGCATAAGAAGACGAGGCGTAAATCCGAGACGGTCTCACAAAGCGGTTCACCACCTAGGCGAAACAGCAGTGCATCAGCATCAGATATGCAACCTAAACACTCAAGACGTCACCACAGGAGTAGGCACGGGTCGATAGATTCATCGCATGATCCATCAGTTAGGAGGAGGCGTGTTGTCTCGGTTGCCACTGACATGGAAGGTTCTTACCCTCTTTCAGACGGTTCTTCTACTACTAGAAAGTCTACAACACGTCATAGGAAGCCGAAAGGATCAGGAGGTGGAGGAGAGCTATCGATGAAAAAGACAAAAGGGAAAACCGATAATCCTATTGTTCAATCAGTCGATAAATGTAATGATAGTATCAGCGACAAAGACTAAAACACACACACAGGATGGTTTTGGTCACCTATGTTCCGTGTCAATTGTCTCGTCAGTCTTTCTTTAACTGTTCCGAAGAGAAAAACTTATTTGTTTCACAAACAAAATGGTTAACCCACTTGCCAAGTGATGAAATCACAGGAGAAATCCTGGTTTAATTAATGATCAAGAACATTCTGGTGACAAGAGCTACAAAAGTTGGATTTGAAACATTTTACCATTTCAATGATTCTACTGAAAAAAGATTCAAACCACTGCTTTAAATCATCTAAATAGTTTGGCAATGCTAGAAGAGATGGAATAGACATTAGGGATTGAACAAACCGGGCAATGCCAAGAATGGGACAAAGCTCAACTATTGCCTAAAAGAAGACTACATAAACATACCTCATCTCATCATCAGATGAATCTACAGTTTCTACTTCTTGCGAAGATCTATACCAGCTTTCTTGGCAACAGCTTCGAGCCCGTTTTTCTCAATGGTCTTCAAGGCCTTGGTTGATAAACGAAGTTTGACAAAACGTTTGCCAGCTTCCCACCAGACTTTTTTGTATTGCAAGTTAACGAATTGCAACTTCTTCGTCTTGTGGTTTGAGAAAGACACTTTGTTTGCTCTGTTTGCTTTCTTCCCAGTAAAAGGGCAGATTCGTCCTGAGATGCACATGAGACAATAATACCAAAAAAAGTTTTAAAATTGAAATATTTCATAAGCTCCTGCATTCACAATTCAAAACTTGAAGCATTGATGAACTCTACTCAATGTTAAGACAACGGAAACCCCAAAAAAATTCAAACTTTATAACACAAATTGTTGAACCCTAATTAATTAAAAGTAAGTCAGGAATAAGAATGGAGAGAAGCGTACGAGCGACGATGGGTTGAAGAAGAGAGGGAGCGGAAGGTAAAGCTATGCGATTGATGACATCACTGTAACCATATGAAATTCTTACGCCGCTGAGTTGAGAAGTGAGAAACCCTAATTCCGTTGATTTCGCCACTGATTTCGGCTGAGATACGGAAGCAATCTTCAGCCAAGGCCCTTGCGTCACCATTGTAGCCATTGTTGTTACCGAATCTAAAACAAAGGATAACGCTACAGCCAACAACAGTCAACAGGTAAAGGAAGAGGACGAGAGGATCTTAATGGGCGGGTACGACGTCGTTCTGATTATCACACTGTTGTAACTCGGTTAGCTCTAAACCGGATAGTACGACGTCGTTCTGATTATCACACTGTTGTAACTCGGTTATCTCTAAACCGAGTTTATGTCTAAAACCACAAAAAAACATTTACTAACGAACAAGCAACTTTGTTTTGTAACTCTTAAAAATCTCGAAACACATATACAAATTACAACAGACCATAGGATAGAGGAAGATGACATTTTAAATATGTTTTTGAATAACTTGTGTCATCTTCGTTTTCCCAATTGGAACGATTTTTTCAAAAATTGATTAGCGAGACGATCGTTTCTATAGCAAAGAACTCGCAAAATCGTGTTTGGATCCGACCTATTCCATCGTCCAGTTGTTGGAGGCATGGGGAGTTTTTGCCCGGTCCCGACCAATCCCATTCCACTAGACTCGCATGTCACGATGCTGAAGTCTTCCATAAGTTGTTCTGTTGGTTGTCCCATAAGTTGAATCACTCCTTCAACT
>NC_025687.1:1706540-1709643 GCF_000633955.1 Camelina sativa
CGGGTTTGATCCTCGCGTTAGCGACATCTCCGGTGTAGAGGCTTTCGTAGAAGACCGAGTATGAGTCGAGGAAGATTAATCGGTAGGCCGCAACCTCGGAGACATGTTGGGATGCAGATTCAATTCCCGCTTGAGTGAATTCGAAATACGAGGATGACTTAGTCAGTTCGCGGCAGCGTTTCCGCGTCGCGGGGAGGACCTTAGGGTTGAGCGAAAGGGCTTTGTTGAGGGAGTGAAGTTGAGAGCTTAGGAAGTGTAAAGTGTTGAGACGTATGTAGAGGCGCTGTGTTCCGCGGCTGGTGGAAGGACGCNGACGATCGTTTCTATAGCAAAGAACTCGCAAAATCGTGTTTGGATCCGACCTATTCCATCGTCCAGTTGTTGGAGGCATGGGGAGTTTTTGCCCGGTCCCGACCAATCCCATTCCACTTGACTCGCATGTCACGATGCTGAAGTCTTCCATAAGTTGTTCTGTTGGTTGTCCCATAAGTTGAATCACTCCTTCAACTGTCTCTGCCTCTCGATCCACCACTTCTTCAGGGATAAGTCCTTCGCCGCAAGTGCAATAAACCTTCTTTAAGCTCTCGAAATCTTCCTCGATCAAATCGTGATCCGTTCGATAGAAAACTCGGGAATGTCCTCCCGCGAGTAGAACCGTTAGAACCACTTCGAACGAAGCCTTCATGACTTCTCTCATCGCCAATGCTTGCGCCCGGTCGGCGAGAATCGCGGTCATTAACGTTAGGTTCTGTTTCAAGATCCTCAACGCGGGTTTGATCCTCGCGTTAGCGACATCTCCGGTGTAGAGGCTTTCGTAGAAGACCGAGTATGAGTCGAGGAAGATTAATCGGTAGGCCGCAACCTCGGAGACATGTTGGGATGCAGATTCAATTCCCGCTTGAGTGAATTCGAAATACGAGGATGACTTAGTCAGTTCGCGGCAGCGTTTCCGCGTCGCGGGGAGGACCTTAGGGTTGAGCGAAAGGGCTTTGTTGAGGGAGTGAAGTTGAGAGCTTAGGAAGTGTAAAGTGTTGAGACGTATGTAGAGGCGCTGTGTTCCGCGGCTGGTGGAAGGACGCGGGTGGTTGCCAGGTAAGGCTTCACCGAGGTGGTTAAGTTCTTCTCCTGAGGCAGTACATGGAGTGGCTTTCTTCCATAGCTTCACGAATTTTGAGTCTCGGTTACATCTTGTAAGTGGAGGAAGCGTAGGAATGTAACTCTGTTTTGAACCTGACAAAACCACCACCAATCAATCAATCAATCACCAATGGTTGGTTCTATGAACAGACATATTTTTTTATTCTTGAACTCACCGCAAGATGCTACGAATGTGGTGTATTCTTGGAAGAGTTTTTCTAATCCTTCAGCAAGATCGTGAACCAAATCTTCTGTAATCGCAATCGGGATCTCAAAGAATTCATCGATCGCATCATTCGCTAGCTTCATCAACTCTCCAGCAGATTGTGCATAAGGTTCTGATTTTGATTTTGGGTTCCATGTCTACAGAAAGAAAACAAAGAATGATTAAAATATATGATACATTTTGTATACTTGAGTTGCAAGTAAAGCTTTGATAAACATACTTCAGCTTCCTTTGCTCTCCTCAAGCAGTCTTGAACTGTTTTTAACTTCTCTTCAATCCATTTCCTTAGTAGTTTTAAGATAATTGATTCGACTTCATACGGAACCATCTCTCTAACAAGCCCTTTGCCTCCGTCTTCACATTCTTCTGAATCTTCAGCCACCATCTGCACAAGAACCTTCTCAAGCTTCCCTGCCGTTTGCAGAACTTCAACTGTCTCTTTAGTAATAGTTGATCGACCAGCTAAGTATTGCATTAAGATGGAACCATAACATTGATGAAGCGAAACAGAGGCGACTCCAGCTGCAACCATGTACCATCTCTTAAGTATCGGACTAAAACACTCGCGCTCTCGCAAAGCAAGATCCTCCGTCTCTTTAGCTAGCCGAATCAACATAGTTGCCGCTTCTTCTCCTTCCTCTGTTTCCGAGATTTCGGTCTTCATGTATTCTATAACCTGACACACAGTATAAAATAACAATGATATGAGAAACCTAACAGAAAGAGAGATTAAAATAAATAAACACACAAGTGAGTTTTTTAGTTAAAGTTACCTTTGAGAATGTGTTTTTAATAGATGCTCTTATATAGTAATCGACCCGATCCCCTGAAGAATCCACCAATTTCACATCACCTTTCTCTTGACTATTCCCTTGAGAGATTGTCACGTCCTCCCCCAAAATCTTAGACGAAGACAACGCTAATGGCAGAAGACTCTCGATCAATCCCACGTTCCCTCGTCGGAAATAATCATGATAGCTCAACAACCTATACCCACACATTCATAATCAGATTCAGTTTTGTGTGACGAAGTCCACAATTATAAGGCAAAAAGGAGATACCTTTTTTCAGTCCATCCTTGCATTGAGGCTAACGTCGAAGTCAAGAGCTTCACGTAAAGAGCCTCACGATCAGACTTCTTGGCGTCATTGGCAACTTCAGCCAACATGGCGTGAGAGGCACCAAGCAAGTCTGGCTCCATCTGAGATGTCACAATGTATTGATGGAACAGAACCCAAGTGAAACACAAGTTATGCATAGGGCGTGTAATCCCCAACATTAACCATGTCTTCTTCATCAGTTCCAAAAGCTCATCAATCTCATCAAGAACCAGCGTCTCATCACGTATGTCAAAAATCGACTGCAAAAGCGCCACATAGAGATGAATGTTGAGTGGGTATCCATCGGCCCAATGGCAAACCTCGGTGGTCGGGTTGGTATTGCGCCATGATAAAGATGTGACAACGTTACAAAGTGTCGGCATTGTCTCTGAGGTTTTGCTGGTGTCAATGGGTTTTGTCTCGCTCTGGCGGATGATTTCTCGGAGACGCATTGCAAAGTTGTTGGCCTTATCAAGAGGGATTGATGGATGAAGGAGAAGGCCAGCTTCAAGGACTTTGAGTTGTCGTCTTTGCCAAATTTGATACTCATGTATATCACCAAACTCCGATGATTTCACGTGACGGAGCAGCTCTAATGGAAGGATTATTGTCTCTGCTCGCCTACCCGTCTGGATGACAA
>NC_025687.1:1710426-1728401 GCF_000633955.1 Camelina sativa
ATCACCAAACTCCGATGATTTCACGTGACGGAGCAGCTCTAATGGAAGGATTATTGTCTCTGCTCGCCTACCCGTCTGGATGACAAAAATTACAAACGTTTCTTTAATAAATCATGAAGAAACAGAGTTTTCATTCATAATGGAGAAAACAGAGGAACTTACTTGGCCAACAAGCGTCCTCATTAGGGTTTTCCGAAGCCTAGTGTCACTCTGTTCCGTCACTCTCATCTGTTGCCTCATGATTTCTGCGGAGGTTAACGGTCGTCGAGGTCGAGAAGGTGGCACAGTCAGAAACCCAGCCCCAGGGCTAATGTGTCCTGAACCACCTCCAGTGCTTCCATTATTACCAGGGGATGAAGGAGCTGACACGGCTCCCGCAACTGTTCCTACTGTCGACATTCGCCTAGACGGGGATCGTTTAAGCATCTTCAACCCTAACGCTCGTTTCACTCGGCTTGTTGGTGTTGTCACCACCTCCTTCCTGCCTAAAGATCCGAAGCCAGACCCGTTAGACGATCCAGATCCTCCTCCTCCTCCTCCTCCTCCTACTCCATCCCCTTGATGGTCACCACCATTGTGCTTCGAGTAGAACGTGAGAGCATTTCTACCTCCGAATCCAGGTGATGATCGACATGCCGCGAAAAAGATCTCATATGCGGTTTCACGGATCTCATCCCGATCAAGACCATCAAGCTTTCCAAATGGCCAGAGGAGATCAGTATCAGGACAAACCTCTAAGCCGGCCATTTCAGAAAAGGACTCCCTCCGAGAATGACGAACCATCACGGAGGGGAGGCAAGAAGGAAAATGAAAGATCAGACGAATTCGGGTTTAAGAATTTCAAATGCACGAGGAGAGAGAAGGAGTTCTTCGTTTTAATAAAGGAAAAAAAATGAGAGACAGAATGAAAGATAAACAGAGAGAATTGAGGAGATGAAGGACAACTTGGAAAAACCTAAACGACAGCAAGAAAAAATTGTGCAAAGGAAGAAGAGAGGATGTGAGTAAAATGAGGAGGACTCATAAAATTAACCATAATTAGCAAATCTCCTATTCCTAGTAACTTCCTCAAAGCCAAATCTATTGTTTTCTTAAGTTTTATGTGTATTCTCTCTTCCATGTAATACACAACCTTAAAGAAAGGAAGAAACAAACAAATTCCAGCCTCGGTTTGTTTACAACAGATTCCAGCATAAAACTTGTTACTCAACATACTGCAACATCCTGTTTTTGATCTGTCCCAAACAAAACAAAAAAAAAGAAAGAGACATAGGTCAACAATACTCAATATCCAATTATGCAGCACTTAATTACCAAGAGTTGTTTAATTGGACGTATGATCATCTCGGGATGAAATTGTTCCGAACTTCCAAGTATGGTCGACTATATTCAATCATGTGTTAATGTTAGGACAGAATCATTGATCAGTTCAATGACTCTCTTTTTATAACTTCGAGAAAAAAATGCAAATCTCACAACCTCATCATCCTCCTCCAGCAAATTCAGACTTATAATCGGCAAAAATGCTAAAATCGTAATTGGGTTTTGAAGAAAATGAATAACAAAGTAACAAGTCCGGAAAAATTAAACAGAGCAAAACCAATGACTCCGCCATCACCAACTAGCGAAGTTGTTCACATATGGCTCCGCCCAAAATAACCTGTTCCTCTAGTATTAGCTACCTTGGTTCAGAGACTATGACCACGACAGCCATTGCTCGGTAAACCAAATCTTCAAATTTTACTACTCGAAGAAAGCTAACCAAGAGTAAAAAAAACTAACCAAGAGTAAAAAGATTGAACTGAGAATTGTTGGGTCGACCCGAAGATCGATCCCTCCAAAAATAGGCGTATGCCACTTAGCGTGGAGAGCACACGGTATTCTTTAGTAAAAGGCGAAAGAATAGTTCGCTTTGTGCTCACCACATGGCTGCGTGATTTTTTAGTGAAGAGAGTGTAGTAGTCTATTTATATTAGAGTCTCCACTTCCCAACTATTTCAGCTTTCCGATGTGGGACTCTCAAACAACTGACCAAAAGAACCGACCCTCCTTTTGTTAAACTTTTCGTGGGCTTTCATGGGCCTAAAATATTTAGAACTTGGGCTCAAAACGCAATTGTCATCTTCTTCCTTCTTAAGCCGAGTGAAACCCTAGAAGTATATGCGTCACTATAAATTACACCGGAAACCCTAAAACCATAACTCCAGATATCTCTTCAAGACGTCAACAATGTCGAAGCGAGGTTCGTGCCTTTCCTCTTTATCTCAGTTATAATAGATCTGATAACGTCTTCAATTCATCATTTTGCATTGCTTTAATGGGTGTTGTTGTTATTTTGATCTTTGATTAGGGCGTGGAGGTACCTCTGGTAACAAATTCAGGATGTCACTCGGTCTTCCAGTGGCGGCGACGGTTAACTGCGCCGACAACACCGGTGCTAAGAACCTGTACATCATTTCCGTGAAGGGTATCAAAGGTCGTCTCAACCGTTTGCCTTCTGCTTGTGTGGGTGACATGGTGATGGCCACCGTCAAAAAGGGTAAGCCCGATCTCCGTAAAAAGGTGCTTCCTGCCGTGATTGTTAGGCAACGCAAACCATGGCGCCGAAAGGATGGTGTTTTCATGTACTTCGAAGGTCAGTTTACTTGCTTTGATTCAACCCTAGCTTAAATTTTGCATTTTTAAGATTCGTAGGTTCATATCAGGCTTAAGTCATGTATTCACCGAAACTTGTTAGAGGGTGTTTATACAGTTACAAGCATTGGTATAGTTATGTTGTGTTCTATCGTTACAGATACTTTAATGCTTCAACGCTTGAATCTGCTCCATTTGAACTCCAAATTTGTTTGTGTTCTAGTCTGCTGCGTCTTTGATGTAGTTATGACCATATTTTAGATTTAGATACTTGTATATTCCAGAATTGTGTCGTGTATGCATCGACACATTCAGAGGGTGTGTAAATACAAAACAATATCTGGTAGACCTAATGTGTTCTATCGTTACAGATACTTTTATGCTCAAACGCTTGCATCTACTCCATTTGAACTCTACATTCTCATTGTTTTGAATTGCTGTGTGCTACTGATTGATTCTGTGAATTTAGTCAGTTATGTAGCTTAATTAGTTGAGATTCACCAGGCTTAAGTCAAGTATCCACCGACACGTTTAGAGGGTGTTGATACGGTTACAAGTCTGGGAAACTAAAATTGTGTCTTTCGTTACAGATGCTTTATTGCATGAACGCTTGCATCTGCTCCATATGGACTCTACACATTTACTCAATATGATCATTATTTGTTTCCCATTTGTAATCGTGTATATATTCAAGTACTGATTTAGTGATCTGTTCCTCTGTTTTACAGATAATGCTGGAGTCATCGTCAACCCCAAGGGAGAAATGAAAGGGTCTGCAATCACTGGTCCTATCGGGAAAGAGTGTGCTGATCTCTGGCCAAGGATCGCTAGTGCTGCCAATGCCATTGTCTGAAGATTAGATCAGTCAGTTGCTTGCATTTGATGATCTGTCTAAATACAAATTTGAGAATTTTGGTAGCAATATATTTTTATTTCCTGACGATATGTATTGACTTTGAAATGTTTGGTTATTTAGACATTTTTCCTCAGTGTCTCCATTTCTGATATTAACATCGTATAGAAAATATGAAAACGCTAAACTTATTATTACTATAGAAGCTGTTTATAGATGCTTCGGTCGCTGGTTCTGCCTATGTATGAATGCCAAAGCAATTGAAAATGTTTGCAAACTAGATAGATTCGCGTCGAATTGAACTAAGTAGAGACCTCCGTGAACATTCACAATCTTTAATCCAATAGTTTCATGCTTGGATCCCTGAAACAATTCCAAAAGATAGCCAAATTAGCTAACCTCAAGTGTTTTGTATTAGATTTGAATCATTTGGTATGTTAAGTTAAGAGGATTTCTGATACCAGTCAGAGCTATTAGATGTGAATGGTTACCTCAGTGAGAAGATCGAATTGGTCTTTTCGTGGTTGGCCATTAAGATGGGTCAAGGAACAACCCAAGTCCCATCCTCCACAGTCACAGTTTCCTTGAGATTTCCATCTCTGTATCAAGCTCAAGGGTTCACCTTCAGGTCCTCCATGAACCCCTAAAGGAATCACAACATCCATACTTGTGACAGATGTCAAAGTTTCAGTCTCAGTAGCATCATTTGATTGAACCATCGGCGGCGTTTTCTTCAAGAAATTCAATCCCCAGCCTCCAATCTCTTCTCTGACCGTCTCTTGTTTCACAACAACAGCTAATGTTTCATGATTTGTTGGAAGGTTGTGTTCCAAAAGATTCACCTGCTCAACATGAAAGCTTGATTCTTCTTTAAATGGCTGATCCCAAGAACACAAATCAGGTATAAAACTTGTTCTGCTCAATCTTGAGGTACCTCTAGTTTTCTTGACTACTTTTTTAGTTAATCCTCTGTTTGTCCCGTTACTCGGTATCTGATCATTGCTACTAACCAAAACAAACTCTCTCTCTATAACTCTCTCCGTAGACAAGGTGGATACTTTTATTCTACCAACTAGATGTGGTGAGGATGATGATTCTCCTCTTTGTAGGTAGATCATATAAACACTTTGGTCTTCTACATAGCTTGCCACATAAACATCTTTCTGATTCTCCAATTTGAAAACAAAATGAGGCGTTCCATTGGCTCTAATTGTGAACTGAAGGCTTCCCTCGGTATAGTTTGACAAGAATGACGTTTTGCTTGATAAGGGGATTACCTTTTTATGAATCTTTTCGGATTCAGTCTCATAGTTTTCTCCTACTTTGCTTGATAAATGACTTGGAGAACTAGAGAGCTCACATGATGATACTTTGGGACTGCTTAACCATTTTCCGATGCACAAAACCGACAAAGGATGTGCATCTTTCTGTCTAAACAAGTTCCTTGATGGATTCACATCATTTCCCACATTCAACAATGAATGGTTTTGAGCATCACCCACCATCTCTATTGTCGAATCCGAGATAAACTCCAGTTTTTAAGCTGAACGGTATCTGAAAGACAAACAAAATATATAGACAAGGATGAGAAACAAAAAAGATTTGGACAGGATGAGAAACTTTTCTTGTGTAAGGACATATTCTTATCTAAACTAGTATTACATTTTCAAAACCAAATGAATCCAAGATTGGAAACAAACTTCCAAACACACAAAATACAAAGATTTGAAAACTATAAAACAGAATTTGAAACCCAAAGCCACAAAGCTTGATTTGGTAAAAAAGCTGAGAGTTATGGGTTATTAAGCTTTTTCACTGAAACCAAAAACCTTACAAAAATGACAAATCAAAGATTCTCAGTTTCATGCATTGATCATATTTTGATACATCTTCAAGCTCAAATGGCAATTAAGCACACATTAAAAAAAAAAAAAAAACTAACGTTACTCATTACAAAGCTTTTTCTTTTACCTGGATTAAAACTGGATCAACGAAATAATTTTCGAATCTCCTTGTGGGTTATTTGATCTTTCTTTCGACTGCCTCACCAAATTTAAAATCATAAACTAGTGTTTCCCTCTTTTCTTAAGGAATCAAATGAGTAACAAGAAAGTGGGCAAAGCTTGGAAGCAACAAATATGAGAAATGGTGATCAAAGGAAATGTGTACTGTGCATATATAACCTAACGCGTTGTATCCACTTTTTTATATCATTCTGATGTTTTCAGTCTTCCACTTAAGTCTTGTTTTCACAACTTTTGGTTAATTGGCTTTTAGTGGGAGGTGCGTGTGTGTTCGTTCGGTGGATTTAAACAACACACTCATGTCACTATCTCTTCACTTCTTTATTTATTTTTAATTTTGACCTCAGTTTTTGCATTATTTCAAGGTGCGGTCAACATGTTAAAAATATATTAGTACTAGTTATTATATATAAGAATTCCTCCGTCGAATTCGTGTGTAATTTTCTTTTTTACTTTTAATAAATCAAGGAGGCAATTGCCTCCTGTTTGGCACCAAAAAAAAAAATTATTATATATAAGAATTTATTTATATAATTGGTGGTCATAAAAAAATAAAAATAAAAAACGCCGTAAAAAATATATGATTAGTGGAAATAATGTAATATCATGTTAATTAAAACGATAACAGCAAATTGGTAAACCAAGTTATCTAATTTCTAATTAATTAATTCGTCTGCTAAAATTGTATACTTAGCTCAAATGGGGTATTACTTAATCAGGCTCATGACCATCACAAAAAACACGTAAAAACATGTCTACTTGAATCAAAGATTTAGAGGTAGATATATCTAGAATAATTTGTCCACTTTCTAATGAAAAATATTTTCCTGAAATGATGATAAAATACGATTAAGTTGACCCATACGAATCGCCGACTCCAGTTCAACCTTAATTAATTTTTTGATTTTTAGTATTTAAAACGAACAAATAGGTACTGAGTATTAATCGTCGTAATATAAAACCCCCAGAGAAAGAAAAAAAGATATTTTTAGACTGTAAGGTGGAAAACTTAAAAGCTACTCGTTTGTGCATCATCTGAATTCTCTGCATGTATCTTATACTATTTTGTATTTATGCATTTTCTGTTTGCAAACTAGTAACAAAAAGGTTCTAATTAAATACGGAAAATAAATTGATATGTTGTTTATTATTATCAACATCATATTTCTGTTACGAGTTTATTGTCAATACTTTGTTCGTAGACAAAACAATATAAAAAATGCATCAAAATAGAAATTTCTAACATGCCGTAACTTTAGGGATGGGTCATGATAACATACGTACATTCTTTTAAATATAACTTCTCGAAACTATTATTTATATTTTATAAAAATATAAAAACTTTTCACTAAATTATATACCCTTCAGTTTATAATTTTTTTTGGTTATAATCACAATTATCTGGATTTGTTGTTATAGTATATGCATATACTATAACAACATGTTCAATCAACAAATTCAAAACGTGAATCGTAAACCGTTAATTGTTTCACTGAAAAGCAAAACAAGAAAAGAAACAACTTAAGTTGTCTTGTCATTATAATCCAATAGTTCTAATAATTAAAATTTTGAAAATGTCTGACGACGAAATTAGGAATCTATAAACCAACCAACAAAAAATGACAAAAGTATATTATTGTCGTTGGACCTTGGGCGTGAGATTGGATCGAGGCACTCTTGCTCGACCTTTTTGTTGTTTCTTGATGATCAGTATTATCTATGCATTTTAAAATTCAAAATGCCAAGCACGCTAGATATATTCTTTTACTTCAATTATTTCACTAAATTTTAATCTAATTTTTTTTATCTAAGAAGTGTATTGGTAAATTAAGAGAAATGATAAAAGAAAATAACAACTACTTATAAATATGTTCAAATGATTCTTATTATTATACAACACCCATCAAATACACATCATAAATATCATACCACATACTATATAATATATCTACAAAATTTTTGTAATGTTCTATGTAACATAAACAACCCCTCTCCCTCAACTACGATTTTATTCATAATTACCTGCCTAAACCCATTATTCATCTCTCTTCTTCCTTATGTTCTAATTATTCGACAAACCATGAGTAATGGACAAAAAAATTAATGTACTAATAAATATACAAATAGACCTCTATAATCAATACTATTTTCTTTTTTGGTTTGGCTGTAACTTATAATAAGCACATGCATGTAATGAGTACTCTAACTCAAATCCAAGACTGGATTGGATAACTGCACTTGAAAGAGTTCACACCACTTATGTGTGAAAATATGTCCGAAGAATCAACTAATTGTTCTTCTTCCTTTACCCCCACCTGCACAAATCAAAACCTCGTTTTTAATATGGTTTTCAAGACTAAACAAAAATAAACTCATAACCGGACTAGTATTTTTACATCATCATCGTCTTCTTCATGATGGCCTGAACAAGCTTGTCTATTTGGTTCACCAAATTCATCATTTTTTGCAAATCTTCCTCTAACTCTTGGACGACTATCTGCCAATGTCTTCCTACATGCATACTACAAAACGAAACAGTACCAAAAAGAAAAAAAAATTGAATAGATCGGTATATGTACAAACCAATGGTTAAATCCCGGTTATGATGGTTAAGCACAAAGGGACCTTAATTTTCTTGCTGAAGTTTCTCTCGTTTCTCTTCTTCATGTACCTATGAATCTTCTCTTTCCTCTGCTCCGCGGAGAGTTTCCCGACTTTGTTGAAATTCGGATCGTCTAAACCGGTTATCTCCGTCCCTAACTGCGGAAGAACCGGCGGTGCCACCATTTGGTCCTGGTTCTCTCCACCGTCAAGTCCCTATTCAAAACAAAACCCCATAACCGGTTCGTATCAGACCGGTTTACTAAACCTTTTTAATTAGGCACTTAACAAGATTAAGAAACAAGTTTATACCTGGAGAGGATGATCTCCTGGATTGAAGATGGGTTTGATTGGATCTGGACAGAACATTCCACCATTATCAGCCTGGATTTCCATCAATTGGTCATGTGATGGTTTAAAATCAGAACCGAGATGGATACTACCAGAGTAAAATCCAGATCCTAAACCAGTGCTCATCATATTCCCGGTTACGGCCATGTAAGCTGGTAAACCGGAATTACCCAAAAAAGAGCACGTAGGAGAAGAAGGGTTTATGGAGCCAAGATTGTAACTTGGGACAGAAGAAAGACAATCTTCTTCGAAAGCTGATAAAGGCGGAGGCAGAAGTTCACCGGAGGAGGAAGAGTAGAGAGTATTCGGAGGCTGGTGAAGTTGAATCCCGGTGAAATCAAACTGCTCTTGGATTTGATCGGAGACTGGGAACTGGATGGATGAAGAGAAGTCGATTGAAGCTGTGATATCGTTATCGAAATCGTCTTGTGAGTCAAATATGATGGATAAATCGGCGTTGTCGTTCTTGTCTTCGTGGTCTTGATTCGAACCACTGTTGGATTTGTCAGGAAAGTTGTTGCTTTTGTTTTCGACATAGCCGCAACCGTTTGAAGCAGAGGTCACTTCAGAAGTTTGATTGAAGGTTTCTTGAAATAATTGTGAATCGCAAAAATCAAAGATTTGTGCGGTGAGAGGGCTTGTGATCTCATCCTACAAAATAGCAACAACAGTAAATATAATATCGAATTAGCTGAAAATAAAAGAAGTAAATAATTATACAAGCAATTTTTTTTTTTTTGGACATACTTTGAAGGCTTGCATAAAAAGCACTTGTTAAGAATTTCTTGCAAAACAAGAAACTCGGATAACCTAAAGGTTAATTAGTTTTAGTTTAATACAGTGCTCGTTTAAAGATAACTACACATTTATACTATCAGATCTTGTTCGTTCTATGTGGTTTTCATCAATACAGAATCTATAGAAGAAATTGACGATAAGGAGGGAGAGTTTCCATATCAGGAAAGTTTTTGGATTCTAGTGTTTCTTTAGAACCAAAACATTGCCTAAATATAACCAACATCTGATTTCTTTAACAGCAACAAATAAAGGCCTAGATAAGAGCAAGAATCATTATTTTCTTGATACACTAATTAATATATTTCTAATAGAAATTCATATGATTATATTTCAACATATAAATAAAGAAAAATATGTAATTAATAATTAATTATTAAAAAGTTCAAATTATATTTACTTAAGAAAGAGATGTAGCATCTTTTGAATTCTGAAAAACTGTTTTATTCTATTTATGTCTTGTGATGATTTGTGGTTGGCTAGCTATCCAAGAAGGTACAATGAACACCGTACAAAAGAGTTTAGAACTAAAAAGTTTGCTTTACAAATTATCGTTTCAGACGTTTGGAAGATGAAGTGATGAACTGAGTTCTAAAAGAACAAGAAACGACAGAAAAGTAAGTAAAAGGAATGAAGCAATTTGACAAAAGATACACCCGAATAACTAAGAACTTAATTCAAGAAAACGATGTTACCTACAAAAAAAATCAATTTTAGAAACATTGGGCTAAATTGCATAGAAATAAATTTGACTTTTCATATAAGAAAGTTTAAAGAGCGTTTGGATGTACATGCAAAGTTTTCAGAAAAAAGCTTTTTTCCAATCATATGAGAAAACCAATGTTGATAGAGAAAAGAAAACACCAAAAAAGAATTGAAGGGCTTAAAAGAGATTCAAGAACAAACAATTAGCATTGCACGAATTAGAAAAGAACTCAAAAGTGATGGACATGAGATTAATTTACGTACCATCGAGAGCTGCTCGTGAGACGAAACGACGTCCTGCGACATGTTTATGTGTTATGTGTTCTTTATGGCCTCCAACGTGAAAATGTTTCCTGGAAAAGATCGAGAGTGAAAATTTCCCAGGAAGAGAGGCTTCTTGAATGTGGTACCAAAGGAGTGATGGTCTGAACAAGAAAATCTACAGAATTAAAATACTGGAACGAACAAGAAATAACGATTAACACCAAAAAAGTTTGTTGTTTACGACAGAGAAGAAAAGAGATTTCTTACAGCTTTCTGGAGAAAACTAAGTTAGGGAGGTTATTAATTATGGAAGTTATCGTAACCAATTTATATATGTATATATATATATACTTTTGGTTAAATTGTGTATCTATCTATCTATACGTATATGTATATGTTAAATGTAGTGAAGGAGTTCCTTGAGAAAAATGCCAGCGTGGCAATTGACGTTAAACGCGCTAGTCCTAGAGTTTCTTATTCTCGTGACGTGGCGTGTAATGATTGGTAACGCGTGTATAATTTGAGTTGACGTGGAGACATTGGTCCACACACCTTAAGTGATGACTTAGTTGACCGGTAAAAAGGAGTTTGACCCATATTCTTTTTTCTCGCGCGATAATTTTTCTTTTTCTTTTTGGACTTTCTGACTTCAAAGTACTAAAATTAAGTCTTCTATTAATAGAGTTAGCTTTTCTATTTTATTTTTAGCACTTTTTTTTTTCTAAATTTTTACTTGGCTCCTTTTTTTTTTTTAGTGCTGGTAAGAAGTGGCAAAGAACAAAAGAAAGAAAATAAAGAGACCAGGTCAGTGAAAAGTTGGATAAAAAAATTAAAAGAGAAAGAGTTTGTACAAAGTCAAATTTATTTCTTTCATGCAAATTTTCAGGAAAAAAAACGTTACGTGATGCTTAGTTAAATTCGATCACTACAACTTACTTTCATATGAAAATGTTTTCCTTTGGATAAAAATTCTGTGACAGTGATATAGTTTTAGGCTTTTAGCATACCATACTTCGAGTTGTCGTTTTCTTATATTGTTCTTCTTCTTACAACCATAACCAAATTAATGAACTGATCATACTAAATGAAAAAGATACGTTTATAGATCGGCAGGAATATGTATATAGATAAACATAAATAGGACTAGCTATCGCTCAGTTAAAATTTAAAACCTTCAAAGTTCAAAATATCCCCTCACTTCAACACTTAGAAAACTTATAAATTTTATAGACTATTACGCAGTAATTACTTATACGGCGATATTTTTGTTTGTTCTCATTTAGCTGTTTTGTTTTGGTCATGGTTGGGACATGGCTTGTCAACATTCTATTTGGTCCCCAACTCTGTGAAGCATTTGAAATCATTGCCCTGAGTATCCAGGTTTTCTTTTTCCCTGATATTTAACCATAATAGTATAATACGATTCCACCAAAATTATGTTGTTTAACAATAAATATACATATACTAATTAATATATATCATATAGTACAAAATACAATATACGTATCACCACTCAGGTATTTGTTTTTTTCTTGTTGGTATATCTGTTATAAAATAATTAAATAAACATGCTCATATATACGAATACGATTCAAGAATTAGAGATATTAATGAAGAGATAATTTAATGAGTAAATAATTGATTTATCACGAGAAAGAAAAAATAGCAACTTGTTGGTAAAAGGAAAAAAAAGAAACAGCTTGAGATCAAAGCTGATATGATGAATCGATACTTTTTTACAAGGAAGCTATATATAGGAAGAGGAGCATCTTCGGCAAAAAGCTTCCAGTGCAGTGTTGCACACGTATCGTGTAATTCCCCAAGAGAATGAACTATATAGACCGTTTATTAATGGGCTACATAAAAAAGCCCAATTATTCATATCTCATGTTAAATGTAAAAAGGCCCAAACTTTAATAGCAAGAGAACTCTAATTTTTTTTGTCTTCAGCTTAAACAACTTTTTTGCCTTCTCTCTCTCTTTCCGGCTGCATCCTCTACCTTCTCCAGGCTTCTGCGATTTTGTTTAGAAGCGCCGGACCAGCAGAGTAGTTTAAACCCTAGTCCAGTCTCTTAAAGGGATTCGCCGATTAGTCTTCTAGTTGCTGCGTATACTTCTTCTTCTTCATTTATACTTAGAAGATGAATTGTGCAAGTAAGCCACTCTTTCTTCTCTATTTGCCGATTTAGGGTTTTTATTTTGCTTGGTCTCTGTTGGTAACACTGTTGGTCTTTTTTATTCCGTACAGTTTCCGGCGAAGTTCCGGAAGAGCCTGTGGTTTCGAAGAAATCGGGTCTCCTCTACGAGAAGCGGCTTATCGAGAGGCATATTTCGGTAAGTATGCTCTTTGCTTTTTCTCAGTTTGTTCGACTCCTGTTTAGGGTTTTCTGCTCTTCATCATCTTGTACCTCTGTATTTGCTTTAGATGCTTTCTTAGTGTAGAAGTTCTGGAACTAGTGTGCTCCTTATGCACGATTTCTAAAATTTTGCCTGGTTATATTTCAGATTTGTCAATGCATCTGGTTTATATTCTTGTAATGTTGATAATGTATCTCCGGTTCCGAAGATGAGAGCATTCCTGTGTATACGTCCGTGATAATTTGTAGATTGCTTGTGTACCTTGTAGGATTATGGGAAATGCCCGGTTACTGGTGAACCACATACCCTTGAGGACATTGTTCCCATCAAAACTGGCAAGGTAATGCAACCGCTGGAATTATTTCTCACAGAGCACTGTCTGTAGAAACTTATTTAAAGCCTGATTCGTTCTCCGGGACCATTTCTCAGATCGTAAAACCGAAAGCATTACACGCAGCTAGCATCCCTGGATTGCTTGGAGCGTTCCAGACTGTAAGTTTTTATCTTGTTTTCACCTATACCTTCTTTTTCCGTTTTGTCTATTAAGGAATATATAAAGCTATACGGTTCAATGAACTTATGGTCTACATGGCTATTTGAGATTGCAATCTACTCTTTACATTGAATTGTATGTTCATTTATCATAGCAGATTGCAAACAAAACTGTTCACCGGTTATGTTGACTTAGGCAAAATAAATGCATAAAAAGTTTATCCATTTGTTGTGCTTGTAGGAATGGGATAGTTTGATACTTTCAAATTTTTCGCTGGAACAACAACTGCATACTGCAAGGCAAGAGCTAAGTCATGCTTTGTATCAGGTAATTATGGTTTAGTGTATCTGCCACTACCTTATCAGACTTCATGAATTACATAAATCTACTACGTACTCTAGTTTTCTTATTTCTGCTAGTGATAACGGTGATTGATGGATTTTTTGGGGGTAAAATTTTCCTCCTGTTTGCAGCACGATGCTGCTTGCCGTGTGATTGCTAGGCTTAAAAACGAAAGAGACGAATCACGCCAGTTGCTCGCTGAGGCTGAAAGGCAGTTACCTGCAGTCCCCGAAGTTTCTACAGCGAATGCTGCTCTTAGTAATGGCAAAAGAGGTATGCTTGCACATTTGCTTCTCAAATTAAGTTGGCTATGTGGTCATATCTCTTGTAACAAGTTTGTTTTATCGTTGCAATATAGCTATGGATGATGGTGAACAGGGGCCTGATGCAAAGAAAATGCGTCTTGGAATTTCGGCTGAAGTTATCACAGAACTGACAGATTGTAATGCTGCTCTTTCTCAGCAACGTAAAAAGAGACAGGTAACGCATACAGCTGCACATTTATCAGTATATTAGTTGGAAAATAGAAGGCAAGAGAGAACATGCTAGCTATACATATACATACACATACATTATTATCTGTACCATACAAGGAGGATATCTGTATTTTTGGAGTTTAATTGGATTTGCGTGTGGTTCTTCTGTCTTAATAATATCTCCTCATTGGTTCTCTAGATCCCTAAAACATTGGCTTCAATTGATGCTCTGGAGAAGTTCACCCAACTCTCAAGCCACCCACTTCACAAGACCAACAAACCTGGCATTTTTTCAATGGACATCCTACATTCTAAGGTTTGACATCTGGAACTTCTCAATTTTTCATTCATCATCACTTTGTGTAGTTTTTGTCTGTTCTGGGAAGTCACTGCATTAATAGTCAAAGTGACATGCTTACTTGTGCGCTTTCATTAATTTGTACTCTCGTGAATCCCTAGTTGGATGCTTATCAATGTTATTCTTGGGAAAAGAAAAAAGTTAGCGTAAAAAGTATACAATTGTCTCTATTTTCATACTAAACAGTGCTTCGTTCGTATTGATTCATTTCATTAGTTTATTATTCAATACCTTTTGTTTGCGCAGATTCCTGTATCTGTTCTTCATAATATTAATATTCTTAATTTCCTTTTATATGTGGTAACCAGGATATCATTGCTACAGGAGGAATTGATACAACTGCCGTTCTCTTTGATCGTCCTTCAGGACAAATTTTATCAACGTTGACTGGTCATTCAAAGAAGGTCTGTCTTTTGCCGTAGTCTTTTTTTTTTTTCTTATAACTTTTCTTTAGTTGGTTTGTGCTTGACATGCATTGTTCCTTTTGCAGGTTACAAGCATTAAGTTTGTTGGTGACGCTGATCTTGTGTTGACTGCTTCATCAGACAAGGTAAGTCATTATTATTATATGTAGTACGTGTACATAATCTATGTAGGAGTTTCTTATCCTTTGAGTATTGCATGATTTTAATGAGTAGTACTAGCCACTAGGAGATTAACTTGTCATTTAACAGCCGCAAATCAGTTGACTTACATGATCGATTGATTAGTTTGGTGTTTTGACACTCTGCAGACAGTCCGTATCTGGGGAAGTTCTGAGGATGGGAACTATTCATGTAGACATACATTAAAAGATCACTCTGCAGAGGTTAGGATGTAACTGAAGAACTTCTACAGGTCTCATACAGTTTTTCCTTTTATTCATATTTGTTCTGTTTAATGTAAAAGCAATGATGTGGTTTTCAGGTGCGAGCTGTAACTGTCCACGCAACGAATAAATACTTTGTGTCGGCATCTCTTGACAGTACATGGTGCTTTTATGATCTGTCCTCCGGTTTATGCCTTGCTCAGGTCCCCAACATTTTCATCCACAAGCAACTACTGATACCTGTTTTCCAGTTTCAGCTTTTCTTTGTTTAATGTGAACATAACCATGCTTATAGAGCATGTGCAAAAGATTCGTTAAACATTACCTTTATTGGTAATGCGAAATAAGACTCGTTAAAATAAATGTTTTTGTCAGTGCGTCTTTCTCATTATTGTTGTTGTCATTCAGGTGACAGATGGTTCCGATGAGGTGGATTACACGGCTGCTGCTTTTCATCCCGATGGTCTCATTCTTGGAACTGGTACCGCTCAGTCTATTGTTAAGATTTGGGATGTAAAAAGTCAGGTAAAATCTCTCTGACCTTCCTCGATCATCAAACTGCTCTCACTTGTAAGTTGGTTCTCACTTCACTTTCATCTAATATGTGTCTTTTGATAGGCAAATGTGGCAAAGTTTGGTGGACACACTGGGGCAATCACCTCTGTGTCATTCTCTGAGAACGGTTATTTCCTTGCGGTTAGTACTTTGACCAAAGTTAAGTAGAAAGAAGGATATCACCCAGTTTCCTTTTGACTGAGCACTATTTCTATTATTTTTCAATTTTACAGACTGCTGCACTAGATGGTGTTAGGTTGTGGGACTTGCGCAAGTTAAAGAACTTCCGAACATTTGACTTTCCAGATGCAAACTCGGGTATTCAACTATCTGAGCACTCTAGTAATCCTTTTTGCTGATTAGTTTTTCATTTACTAAGACCTGAATGAAATTTTTTGTGCAGTGGAGTTCGACCACAGTGGATCTTATCTTGGCATTGCTGCTTCAGATATAAGGTGAGGTCTACTTTGATACACACAATGTAGGGAATTATTTAAGTTAGGGGCCAACTTTGATAACGAGATATTCAACAAATAGTTGTGCAAACTCAAAGAACCTGCTATCACCAAAAATGCACTTTGGATATATGGATTTGTTTCTTTTGCAGATCATCTAATAAAAATTTTGTGTTTTAATGTTGTAGAGTATTCCAAACAGCTAGTGTAAAAGCAGAATGGAACCCAATCAAGACTCTTCCCGATCTGTCCGGTACAGGTAAATGCTTTATGATTAAGCTTTTGAGGTCACTGCTCTTCCTTTTTTTTTTTTTTTGAGTCTGTTATGCTAATATTGTAAATCCATGAATTTGCAGGTAAAGCAACATGTGTTAAGTTTGGACCCGACTCCAAATACATAGCAGTCGCTTCAATGGACCGTAATCTGAGGATATTTGGTTTACCTGGCGATGACAATACCGAAGATTCTGCACAAGATTCATGAAGAGATTTTTAAGTCCCATCATCAAGAGTAGCTAAATCCTCAATCTTTTCGATTTTTGTTGTATCTTTACAGTTCTGTTTGGTAGCTTTTTGATGGTCCTTTCACAATCACATACACATGAGCTCTCCCTTTCTTTCTCAATCTACAACTTCAAGTCCGAAGTTTCTCGTAACATCATTACTTTAAGTATCTGCAATTCTTCACCTTTCTATCTTTAGTCTGAAAGAGTTCATATTAAGCATTTTATGTTTCAGAGAAAGTTAGCTGCTCACACTATACGCGGTAAGAGTAAATCTGTTGGACCTAAACCGGTAAGAGTTAAACACTTCGTAAGACAATGAAATGAAGACAAAAGAAAGTGATTGGTGGTCATAGAAACTAGAAAACCCTGAGATAGACAGAGATTTTGACTGTACTCTCTGGTCAAAAAACACACTTCACAATCTTCCCATTCCCCACACCAATCTTAGATTCCTTTTCACTTCCTCCAACTCTTTCTCTCTCTGGCCTTTTTAGTTTTCCATTTATAGCCCATCTTTTCTAATTCCGTTATTAGTTAAATTTCGTAAACATGTTTTGGTATCAGCAGCTATCAAGTGAAAGAAAAGTTTGTATCTTTCTCTACCCAATTTCCAAAGTAACACAACAACCACTAAACCATACTGTAACACAAAGTAAGTCAATGAGAAATTGACACTTTAGATTAGATTAGAGATAAATTTACTTTGAATTAGATTCAAAGGCCACTAGTATGTGGTAAAAAGGAGGCTAAAGAAAATAAATAAACACATATCTAAAGCTTTCAATCAATAAATTATTAATTTTGTTTGCTGCAGTAAATCAAACATTTGTACAGTTTCAGAACTGAATGGCTGGAAATGAGACTCTCTCACTCACTCTTTCTCTCTCTTCTAATACCCCCTCACATGTCTTAGAGAGAGATAAAGAGTGGTCATCCAAAGCCAAAGCCAAAAAAACAAGAACCCAGAAACCTAGAAGACAGAAACAAAAAACATAAAAGCTTTACTGAGCCACCAAGCAACCAATTACATAAACTCAAAAACCCATAAAACCAAAAAAATCCCACAAAGATTCGATCTTTCATACATCTCTACAAAATGAGAGAGCCAATGGTTTGATTTTTCCAACAATCTTGCTTTCAAGAAACACTCCCCCCACCTAAGTAAAAAAAAAGAAAGAAACCAAAAGAGTCCACCACACACACAAACATGGGTCTTTCAATCTCATTCATCAGCACCATCTTGATGATGTGTCTACTGCTTCCAGATCTCAATGTCGTCGTAGTAGAATCTGCAACAACGGAATACACAACCTTAATCTACAAAGGATGTGCAAAACAGGAATTCTCAGATCCATCTGGTTTATACTCACAAGCACTCTCTGCTATGTTCGGCTCAC
>NC_025687.1:1728461-1750456 GCF_000633955.1 Camelina sativa
GCACTATTTCTATTATTTTTCAATTTTACAGACTGCTGCACTAGATGGTGTTAGGTTGTGGGACTTGCGCAAGTTAAAGAACTTCCGAACATTTGACTTTCCAGATGCAAACTCGGGTATTCAACTATCTGAGCACTCTAGTAATCCTTTTTGCTGATTAGTTTTTCATTTACTAAGACCTGAATGAAATTTTTTGTGCAGTGGAGTTCGACCACAGTGGATCTTATCTTGGCATTGCTGCTTCAGATATAAGGTGAGGTCTACTTTGATACACACAATGTAGGGAATTATTTAAGTTAGGGGCCAACTTTGATAACGAGATATTCAACAAATAGTTGTGCAAACTCAAAGAACCTGCTATCACCAAAAATGCACTTTGGATATATGGATTTGTTTCTTTTGCAGATCATCTAATAAAAATTTTGTGTTTTAATGTTGTAGAGTATTCCAAACAGCTAGTGTAAAAGCAGAATGGAACCCAATCAAGACTCTTCCCGATCTGTCCGGTACAGGTAAATGCTTTATGATTAAGCTTTTGAGGTCACTGCTCTTCTTTTTTTTTTTTTTTGAGTCTGTTATGCTAATATTGTAAATCCATGAATTTGCAGGTAAAGCAACATGTGTTAAGTTTGGACCCGACTCCAAATACATAGCAGTCGCTTCAATGGACCGTAATCTGAGGATATTTGGTTTACCTGGCGATGACAATACCGAAGATTCTGCACAAGATTCATGAAGAGATTTTTAAGTCCCATCATCAAGAGTAGCTAAATCCTCAATCTTTTCGATTTTTGTTGTATCTTTACAGTTCTGTTTGGTAGCTTTTTGATGGTCCTTTCACAATCACATACACATGAGCTCTCCCTTTCTTTCTCAATCTACAACTTCAAGTCCGAAGTTTCTCGTAACATCATTACTTTAAGTATCTGCAATTCTTCACCTTTCTATCTTTAGTCTGAAAGAGTTCATATTAAGCATTTTATGTTTCAGAGAAAGTTAGCTGCTCACACTATACGCGGTAAGAGTAAATCTGTTGGACCTAAACCGGTAAGAGTTAAACACTTCGTAAGACAATGAAATGAAGACAAAAGAAAGTGATTGGTGGTCATAGAAACTAGAAAACCCTGAGATAGACAGAGATTTTGACTGTACTCTCTGGTCAAAAAACACACTTCACAATCTTCCCATTCCCCACACCAATCTTAGATTCCTTTTCACTTCCTCCAACTCTTTCTCTCTCTGGCCTTTTTAGTTTTCCATTTATAGCCCATCTTTTCTAATTCCGTTATTAGTTAAATTTCGTAAACATGTTTTGGTATCAGCAGCTATCAAGTGAAAGAAAAGTTTGTATCTTTCTCTACCCAATTTCCAAAGTAACACAACAACCACTAAACCATACTGTAACACAAAGTAAGTCAATGAGAAATTGACACTTTAGATTAGATTAGAGATAAATTTACTTTGAATTAGATTCAAAGGCCACTAGTATGTGGTAAAAAGGAGGCTAAAGAAAATAAATAAACACATATCTAAAGCTTTCAATCAATAAATTATTAATTTTGTTTGCTGCAGTAAATCAAACATTTGTACAGTTTCAGAACTGAATGGCTGGAAATGAGACTCTCTCACTCACTCTTTCTCTCTCTTCTAATACCCCCTCACATGTCTTAGAGAGAGATAAAGAGTGGTCATCCAAAGCCAAAGCCAAAAAAACAAGAACCCAGAAACCTAGAAGACAGAAACAAAAAACATAAAAGCTTTACTGAGCCACCAAGCAACCAATTACATAAACTCAAAAACCCATAAAACCAAAAAAATCCCACAAAGATTCGATCTTTCATACATCTCTACAAAATGAGAGAGCCAATGGTTTGATTTTTCCAACAATCTTGCTTTCAAGAAACACTCCCCCCACCTAAGTAAAAAAAAAGAAAGAAACCAAAAGAGTCCACCACACACACAAACATGGGTCTTTCAATCTCATTCATCAGCACCATCTTGATGATGTGTCTACTGCTTCCAGATCTCAATGTCGTCGTAGTAGAATCTGCAACAACGGAATACACAACCTTAATCTACAAAGGATGTGCAAAACAGGAATTCTCAGATCCATCTGGTTTATACTCACAAGCACTTTCTGCTATGTTCGGCTCACTTGTATCTCAGTCAACTAAAACCAGATTCTACAAGACCACAACAGGAACAAGCACTACCACAATCACTGGTCTGTTCCAGTGTAGAGGTGATTTAAGCAATCATGACTGTTACAACTGTGTCAGTCGTCTTCCTGTTCTCTCCGACAAGCTCTGTGGCAAAACCATTGCCTCTAGAGTTCAGCTCTCCGGCTGTTATCTTCTCTACGAAGTCGCTGGCTTTTCTCAAATTTCAGGTTACCCTTCTTCTTCTTCTTCTTCCTCCTCCTTGGCTTCAATCGAACCGGACTAATCATTAAACCGCCTCTTGTATAATCAAATTACCGGTTCGATTAAGCCACCTTCGTTTTTAGTTTCAATTCACAGAGAGAATTGTCCCGGTTTGGTTAGAATCGAATTGGTTCAGTCAACACCATATTTGGTCAGAAGTGAATAAGGAAGTTTTCAATTTTAGGTTTTGTCTATAAACCAATATAGACCGGTTTGGTTGTTCTTACACCGAAGTTTCCGGTTTAATGTTCTCGCAGGGATGGAGATGCTGTTCAAGACATGTGGGAAGAGCAACATCGCCGGAACGGGGTTCGCAGAGAGAAGAGACACGGCGTTCGGGGTTATGCAAAACGGCGTCGTCTCAGGCCACGGGTTCTACGCAACGACCTACGAATCTGTCTACGTTTTAGGACAATGCGAAGGAGATGTCGGAGACACTGATTGCAGCGGATGCGTTAAGAACGCACTCGAGAAAGCTCAGGTGGAATGTGGAAGCGCAATCTCCGGTCAGATTTATCTACATAAGTGCTTCATTGCTTATAGTTACTACCCTAATGGTGTCCCCAGAAGATCTTCTTCTTCGTCTTCTTCTTCTTCCTCCAGCTCTGGTTCTTCAAATTCAGATTCTTCGTCTTCTACAGGTTAGTGTTCTTGATTTCTGTGTCCGTCAGAATCTTGATTACCCAATAAAAAACAAAAATAAGTCATTTTCAAAGAATCAATCTTTTTCTCAAATTTGAACATTTTCCTATTTAAACTAATATTCACTTTAATTTGAAGATTTCATTGTGGGACTTTGTTCTTCCATTTTTAGTCTCAAGGATTTCTTAGAAAGAAAAAAAAGTGTACTTTTTCTTTAAAATAAATTGGTATACACCTTGGAGTTTTCAATATTCCCTGTAGGTTTGTTCAATTAATTAATAATACTTTATTTATTATGCTTTCATTAAATACGTTTGTACCCATAAGAGATGTCTTAATTTATTAAAAATGGTCTACCACTTAGTATTTTCTTCAAAAGTACTTGGGGAAAAATAGAGATGTGCATATTTTGTTGATATTATTGATGGGAACGTACATACTACATACATGACCATTGTATAAGTACATTTGATATTAATAAAATATTGAAAATGTGGACAGGAGCAACAGGGAAGACGGTGGCAATAATAGTAGGAGGAGCAGCTGGTGTTGGCTTTCTTGTCATTTGTTTGCTTTTTGCCAAAAACTTGATGAGGAAGAAACATGACGGTACCATTTTTCTTCACCTATTCTATACACACATGCATTAGCCATCATACCTTTATAATAATATTACATATACATGTAGTATATAAGGCATATGTAAAAAAGGTATATGACATACATACATAAAAAACACATGCACATGTGATCTAGAATATTTATTAATATAAAGGTAATAATACTATTGGAATTTATCATAATAATGATAGTTTTTTTGGCAGACTATTGAAAGATGAAGAGGAAGAGAACAAAAGGAGACAATCCCTCCAAAGAGAGAGAGGCAGCCACAAGTTTAATTTTTCTTTTTTCCTAAAGAGTCTATTAATTCCTAAGTCCAAACTTTTTTAGTTTCATGAAAATTGTTATTATATTTTAATTTTAATTTTGTTAGTTCAGATTCTTGGGAGGTAGGAAATTTTTGTGGTGGATGGGAAGGACCATTAGTGGAATGTTCAAAAATTACTTCCAAAAATGTGAAAAAGAGAACTTTGTTTTTTTCTCAATCAATTACACTAAACTATTAATTACAACTACTACTATAATGTCATTACCTGGAAGAGGAAGTTGATTAGTATCAGTCTCTTTGATTAAGAAATTCCAATAATAAAACTGTTTTAGATAACGTGGTCCGAGTGAATCAATAAGCATTTATACTACATAGTTGGAACATTAATTTTGATCCTGTAAAAAACATTCGAATCTGCAGAAAACATAAAAATGGTTTTTAGCGAGATTCTCTCGTTTCTGAATTGAATATACAAGTAATACAACAACACATAACGGACATGAGTGAAGCTTTTAAAGCTTCTAATACAACAAGCGGTTTCCATGAAGAAGAAAAGCTTATCAACCTTAGATTACAGCCATCTTCTTCTTCTTCTTGATGATCATTCTTCGATTTCCCATAGGAACCGAGCGTACTCTCCAAGAATAATGCTGGCCAAAACATCAGAAGATGATGATCATATTTCAGTTTTTTCAAATGTGGAAAAAAAACAAAAGAAATATTGTGTAAGAGAGAGATACCTGTCATTCGGAGAGGCTTCAACGGCCTTCTCGAAATAGACCAATGCCTTCTCATGGTCACCATTAATACTCCAGAACGCTTTCGCGTATCTGCATAGCGTTTCTTCATCTTCTGTCTTTGACAAGCTTGAGCTGTTTTTTTCCGCTGCATCAGGCTTTTTCTTTCCGGGGACAATAAAACAAAACTCAACATCAGAGACTTGAATCTTACAAATCCTATGAACAATAATAACACCAGGCAGAATACAAACTTGAGTCCATCACCAAGTAACAACTGTCTACTACAAGATTCATAGTGAGATTGGAACATAAAAGGTGACAAAACAAAACACACCTCAAATTCTTCTTTTCCTTGTCCGGTTAGAGAGTCCTCGTCCTCATCATCATTTATCTCCCAGAGGAAACTAGCATATGCCCCAAGAACATTGCTGAAAAGGAAAATTACGTACAGACAGGTAAATAATCATCACAGAATCACCAATGGTATTAGCAAAGAACGATGTAACAGACCTATCCTCAGGGGATGCTTGAACAGCGCGTTCAAAGTAGGTCATGGCTTTAGCTTCATCTTGGTGAAGCTTCATTACTAATCTACCATAGTTTGCTAAAGCAACTCCATCACAAGGCTCAACTACAGTACACTTATGATAATACTCTTCTGCTCCACTAAGATCTCCTTTATACTGGTTTCCACATAACAAGAAGACAATAATAGAAACTAGGTTTCAAAACAGAGTTCATTATGAGTAAAAAGTCAATACCTCCAAGAAGTTGGCATAGTTATTGAGAAGCAAAGGATGCAATGGATACTCCTCGAGCATGCCTTTGTAGTAATCATCACAGTTGTCATCATCAAAACCCGGTAAATCAAATTTGATCTCATCAACAACATACAAATCAAACTTATCAATCCCTAACCCTGCAGCTAAATGCATAGAAGGACTTGGTGGTCTTTCAATCCCATAACCTTGTTCACCTCTCTCACCAACCCCTAGCTTCTTAATAATAACCTCTTTGTCACCTTCACCACAGTCTTCTTCTTCTTCTTCCTTGAGTTTCGCAAAACTGAACTCGCCGCCGTCAATCGAATCACCAATCGTAACAGTTCTCTCCAAATTCACATCGATTACAGTAACCGGATCGCAGTAACTCGAGAGAGATGCCTCAGTCTTCAGCATCTTCCTTTTGGGTCTTTTCTTTCTAAATCCGTTGCAAAGTCTTCGACTTTTTAAGTCACGTTTTGGTTCAATCGTCGTCGTTCACATAAAAGATTCCTCGGAGGACCCCCAACACAACAACGACGACGACTCGATGTAATAATAAGTGGTGAACCCAGTTCTGAGAGAAGAAACAGGATAAGTGGGGTTTCAAACTTTTCCTTGGGAAACAGCAAAACCTCCGTAAATTGACCCTTATAGTCTTATCTTGTTTACAAATTCTCACTTGAACTTTACTGTCTATCTATTTCACCCATCATCCCAAAAGCAAAACTTTTCAATTTATATATTTCTAAAAATTAGTTTGGGTTTCGATTTAGAAGGAGAAAAGAAGCTAGGTGTCTCGTGATTAAATAAATAAAGAAGGGATTATCCATCCACATGAGTTTTGAGTTTGACCTTTTTTATGGGCGGCGAGCAATTAGGTCCACACACATGAACTTAGATTTATTTGAGTCTAGACCCCGCAAAGTCATTGTCTCCAATTCATTGGTCCATTCAAATAAAAAAGAAGCCCATTAGCGCATATTTATCGGTGATGTCATATTTATCGGTGATACTGATGCATAAGTTTAAAAGGGTCTATAATGATGTTTTTAATATCTTGTAGAAGACATTTTCTTTTCTCTCTCCTCACTAATATCTTACATTTATATTTTAAAAAGTACTAAAAACACTCATAGTATATATGACGAGAATGCTCTTATAAATGTGAGGATGTGTAACATGTTCTTTTCTTCCTAAGGCCAGCCACAAAAAGTAGTAGTAATCAGTTTAGTTTAGGTTCACTTCTTTTTCTTTTCCAAACGGTTCATTTTGGACTAGACACTAGAAAACACACTTTTATTTTTGTATATGGAGAGAGTTTATCCTGTTAGAAGTTATATTTGGAGAAGTAAGTGAAACATACGGTCATTATAAAAGATCATTAACTACTTTTAGATTGAACTACATGTTTAATTTACAGAATGAATTCTTATTCAAATTGCATGGTGTAACAGAATTGACTTTATCGTCAATGCCAACTTGATTGATACCTCACGAATGTCTCCATAAATAGTAAACTTTAGCTAATAAACACCATATTACTCCTAATAAACACGTTGTCTTTCTCACATACGTAAAACCAATTTTAGCATAATGATTATTATTACTTTTCTCCCACTTTTTGAAAAATTACCACCACCAATCAAAAAATCTACCTCTTCTTCATTCATCATCAACATTCCAGAATCGTGAATTGAGAATTGCGAGAGAGATCTTATTTTCTCATCCCTCTCGCAATTCTCCACATTATCATATCCAACAAATATATATTGATGTAAAATTAATTTATTGATCCACAATGTCAATGATGTTCCCATCGTTTCAATTGCTAGAGTTGAACATAATCTCAGCTCAGGACTTGGCTCCCGTGGCCCGCAAGACGAAAACTTACGCGGTGGCTTGGGTTCACTCCGAACGTAAACTCACCACCCGCGTTGATTACAACGGTGGAACAAACCCAACTTGGAACGATAAATTTGTATTTAGAGTTAACGAGGAGTTTTTATACGCCGACACTTCCGCTGTTGTTATCGAAATCTACGCATTGCATTGGTTTCGAGACGTTCACGTAGGTACAGTTCGTGTCCTCATTAGCAATCTCATTCCTCCTAGTCGTCGTCCTGGATATCGAACCAGCAACAATGAGTACCGTCGCACCCCACCTCCAGGAATGAGATTTGTTGCACTTCAAGTTCGTCGTACTTCAGGCCGACCTCAAGGGATTTTGAACATTGGTGTTGGATTGCTTGATGGTTCAATGCGAAGTATGCCGCTTTATACGCATATGGATTCTTCTGCTGTGGGATACAGAGATTTGCTTGGAGAAGAGGATCATCATCTACAACATTTGCATTTAAACAGCAATAAAGGGAGCTCGAAGAATCCACAATCTCCTTCTTCGAGACAGTTTCAATCTGTAATCTCAAGGCCTGAACTCCGTCGTACTAAAAGTGATTCAAGTTCCATGGTAGTTTCAGATCTTCTCAGTAGAGCTGAACGAAGCCGTTTGGCTAATAGACAATCAGCAAGCGCATTGGTGAGCAGTGAATCTGAAACTTCACCCACCATGACGGATTCTGATGATATAAAATTAAATGGGTATTCGACTTCTACCAAAACTCCTAAGAATATTCCAAAGAAGAGGTATGATTCGATCGAATCAGACCTCATAGATCCATCACCGATAGGGAAACTCCATGTAGAGGCACCAAGAAGGGAGAGACAAAAAGTCATGCCTTATGGTTCAAACCATCAATCACGTAAAACACCAAAAAATAAGATAATGTATGAGAAACAGAGGTCGGTGAAGGATTATGATCTTGGCCAAAGTTCTCCGTATTTATCAAGGCATGGAACACCATTGAGATCAAACATCATCGCATCTACTCCGATGCGATCTAACGGAGTTGGATCAACTCCGATGCGATCCAACATCATCGCAATGTCACCAATGCATCCCAACATGGTTGGATCAACTACAATGCGAACTCCCATGAGGTCAAACATGGTTGGATCAACTCCAATGAGGTCAAACATTATCGGATCTACACCAATGCAATCAAACTACATGGCTACACCGATGAAAACTCATCATGATTTTGGTACACCAATGAGAAATTTTGCCAGAAGACGAATCTTAACTGAATCAGAGTTAGGTCCATCGCCATCAGAAGTGGCTGAGAAATTGGCAAACAATAGGTCGCACGAAACAGAGAGCTCAATACTCAGCGAATGGAGTATTGACGAATCTAGCATTGAAGGATTACGGTCCAAGCTCGATAGATGGCGAATGGAGCTTCCACCATTATATGACATTGGATCAAGCCAAATAAGCAGCAGTGATTATGATGGTGCGAGCGTTCCCGCTGCAACCGCCGGTGGAGGAATGAGTTCAAGGCGAAAAACTCCAGCAGTAAAAAAACATAACCGTCGTCACACGGACGGAGGTAATGGGCCTTTTTCATGTTTTAGTAAGATTTGTGGTGTGGAATGCAGTTTTGTTTGCGGTGGTGGTGGACCTGTCGACTATGATGGATCAACTAAGAAAGGTGGGGCCGGGCGCATGCATCGCACGTATTCTGCTGATGATCTAAGCTTTGTGTAATTTTTAATTTTACTGGTTTTATATTAAATTCATATTTGGACGGATTAATTTTTTTTTATTTTTGAGTGGATGAATATATCAACAATGACTATATATAGTAAACAAAAGTTACTGTTACTGATAATCATTTTTGTGTGTTTTTTTCCTTTGTTTATTTAAAAAATATAAAATGTTTTGACGAACGGAAAAAAAGTGTGTACCGAGAAGAGTTAAAAGTTAAAACCCAACAAAAATTCAATCACCTATTTTTTTTTTTTTTTTGTAAATGTAATTTTGTTCCCAATTAAAAATTTAATACTACCTAAATCCTAGCTTTACATTAAAAAGAAAAAACAAAAAGGATTCACATTTTCTAATGAAAAATGTACTTGAATTTATAAGTTTAACCCATTAATTTAAGCCACATAAACCTTTTATAAATTTGGGCTTACAGTTATATGAATAGAAGTAAGTGCATAGTTAATGTTTTCTGATTTATATAATTTTATTCAGTAAAAAAATTGTTCTTATTTCGCCTATCCTTTTATTGAACTTATTAAAAAAACATAACAGATACATTTGTGGAATACAGATTCTGAAGCCTAAAACCGAAAGAGGAGTCAACTTAGCTGATTCTTATGCAGAGAGTGAGTGAGAGTCTTGGTCTAAGCTGCATGGAATCCGAAACGGGTACGCGGAAGCGGCGAAGCGAAATTTTTTGAAAAAATAGGAAGCGGGTACTTGTTGGAAGCGTATTTATAGAAAATACTAAAAATTATATATATATATATATATAAAGAAAATACCAAAAGTAGAATCATAGTATTTACATTGTAAACAACATTTCAATACATAATCATATAAATATTACAAAAATTACAACTCATTTGAATATAAAATTATGCAACAAGTCACTGGTCGAGACCGTCTTCATCATTCTCGTCTTCATCAACTCTACCAAACACAACTGCCTCTAACTCTGGTTCATCAAGAGAAAGATCTGCAAACTCAAGTCTCCCTAGATTAATCTCATCCAAAGAATCAAATTGATCACCTCCTACATCCCACATATGATTCGGACCTTCTTTATAACCAGAACTCTTTCTTGATAAAAGACGAAGATTAGTATGCACAAATACCAAATCTTCAGCTCTTTGTGGAACAATTTTGTTTCTTGTTGCAGAGTGTATAAATTTGTAAGTACTCCAATTCCTTTCGCAACATGAGGATGAAGAGGGTTGTCCAAGCAACTTAAACGCTAAGGTTTGGAGTGTTGGTGCTGAAGAACCATGAACTGCCCACCATCTCAAAGGTTCTAGAATAAACCTATCATGAATAGCATCGACACTACCAAAATCTTCCAAACATAAAGAGAAATTAGAATATTCAACATTAACCTCTCTTCTTTCATCTGTGTTTGGAAAATACTTCATGATGCAGTTCTTTCTTTCTCTAGTAATCTCCAAATCTTGATGTGGAGCTTTTTTATTGTTCTCATCTCCAAGCCACTCTGAACTATAATACCTGCAGCCAACAAAAGTATGATATTTAAATATACAATAAGCCACAAAGAAAGCAATGATCCATCATAAAGTGAGTAAGTGACACACGTACGTTTATATATATATAATAGACTTTGATCACGTTAGTGCATGCATGTAGACAAGAATTAGTATAACTAAAAGTTACGTACCTGGGGTTTAGAGAGTGTGCCATACAATGAAGAGGAGTGTTGCTTTTGCTCCATCGAGATGTCAAAACAGAACGAATAGCATTCCAAAAAACATAATCACCATCAAGTTGTTTTTTTTCTTTTTTAAAAATAGCCTTCTTCACATCTTGAATCATACTATCCCACCATTCATAGACTAGATGAAGGGAAGGTTTATCAGTATCAGCAGCTCTAATAACACTATAGATAGGCAGAGTAAAAGATAAAGCATATTCAAGATCATCCCAAAATATCTCATTTATTTTTTTTTGCTTCACTGCAGATGCTCTATCCACACCATCTTCTTTATAATCATCCCATTTAGGACTGATTACCATTTGTTGTAAACCAGTTTTTATTTTTTTGAATCGTTTCAACATTACAATTGTGGAGGCAAACCTATAAAGACAAAATTAATGATCTAATTAGACTTTATATTAAAGAATATAAATAATATTTAACTCAGGTGGAACATTACAAACCTCGTAGAAGCTATCGTAAGGAGCTTAAGGTCACAATGTTCGGTGAACATTACAAGCCTCATTCCATGATTCATAATGAAATTCTTGATCCAAGTCACATCTTCACTTATAGACTTTATCCAAGAACAAGCTTCATATACATCTTCATTGTTTCTTGTGGCCATTGATGGTGAACAAATGTTTTTCAAAGCAAGATTCAATGTATGTACCACACATGGTGTCCAAAAGATAGTAGGAAACTTGGCTGAAATAAGTGAACCAGCTTTTACACAGTTTGAAGCATTATCGGTGACTACCTGGACCACATTCTCATGCCCCACCTCTTTTATGCATTCTATGATCAGTTCTGCAATCATCTCACCAGTTTTTGTTTCACATTGACTATTGATTGCCCTTAACATCATTGGACCACTCTCATTTGCAGCAATCAAATTAAATATTGGCCTTCTTTGTGGATCTGACCAACCATCACTACATATACTAACTCCTTTTTGTTTTCATGTGTTCTTCAAAGGCTGCAAATGCATATCAATGTTCTTTCTTTCTTTTTGAAGAAGTGTCGTTCTTAGTGCATTATACCCAGGTGGAACATATCCTGGAATTTGTGATGCACGCACATATGAGTTGCAGTAGTGAGGATTTCTCGCAACGTTGAAAGACAAACCACCCGTGTAGAACATTCTAGCTACCTCACCATCACATTGTTCCCTAGCTTCATTCTTAAATGCTTTATCTAAAAGACCCATTCCCTTTCTTCTCTTAGGATCAGACTCACTTGTATCAGGAACTTTATAGCTCATGTCATAATCAAGAGAAGAACTAGAAGGGTTCCTCGATGATGAAGGTAATGGGACTGATTTAGGAGCTGCACGTTTTATCCTCTCCTTGCATTCATCAACTAGTTTTTTCATGTGAGCTCTTTGTTGAGGAGTAACCTTCAAGCATCCTTTAATTCCTTTAATTCCTTCTTGTAACAAATGACTCAAAACTCTACTATGAGATCCCACATACAAAATATTGCAAAAATTGCATTGAAACCTCCATGACCCTCCTCTAGCCAGCTTCTCAATTCTTTTCACATAGATCCACAAAGGTGCTTTGTCATCTACTACAATATTTGGAGAATTTTGAGACATGGTGTCGTTATATTTCTGGAGAAAAAAAAAATGTCAGCTACTAATCATATCATAAATGTTAATCTATAACTGAAAGTGAAAAACTGAAAACAGAAAGAAAGCAGAGTACAACAAAGAAAACAGAACACAACAAAGAAAACAGAGCACAACAATTAAACAATATGTACGAACCATCATCACAATTAATACATGAAAAACAAACAAAAACAAGGTATGATTAGATTAGTATTCAGAAAAAATAGCTTTTAATTTACCTTTGTCTCTTCTAGTTGGTGATTTGAGAAAGAAAATTCAGAGGTTTAGATTAAGAGTTACGAACTTAGAGACTTTTCAGTTTACAGCTTCTTATCTAGGTTTTACTTTTAACCTAGTAGCTTTTAACATAGAAAAAATAATAAATCTTGTAATCAATTTCAACTTTTACGTTTAAGTGGGTTAAGCTGAACTTGGGCCACAAAAACTATAAGCCCAATAGCTAGTGATTTTTCATCTTTTCCGACACAATACTATCAAACGATTCCGATCAACTCCAGTGACGATTCCAGTTCCGAAACGTCAATTCCACCACGCTTCTAAACGCCTCACTTCTGGAATCGCGATTCCTTGACGATTCCGAGCGATTCCCGGCGCTTCCGATTCCGCTTCCGCTTCGGGAACGCGAAACGTCGCTCTTCTCGTGATTCCGTGCAGCGTAGGTCTTGGTGTTGTTGTAGCCGATTGTATTGATATCTACAATAAAGAATAAAACTAAATACAAATCCGGATACTTTAATGTAGGTATATTTGGTTCATACAAGATACAACCGGTTGTTTAATTGTCTCATTTAACTCAGAATCGATTTAATTTTCTATCAAATCCATCAATTAGAGCATGATATTAACGTACTCCTTGATAATGATTTTGATAAAAAGTGTAATTTCCACAAAAGCAATTGCGCCTGCAAAAGTTTTCAACGGATCATCAAACATCATGATGAATATCTCATCACCACGATTTTATAATTATGTATCTTTTCCCACCAATCTCTCGTTCTCTCTATATATATTATCATTTTGTTCGACAACCATCATGGTCTAAGGAAAAAGTAAAAAAAAAAAATTATTATAAGAATGAACTAGGTGTATTTTTTTTGTTTGTCAACTAAAATTATATTGTACGTTTAACATATACTATTAAGATTATCTTAGTTATTAGAAAAGAAAGATAATCAAATGGTCGATATATGCAATTGCATGATCATCATTAATGCCCCTAACCAAATATTATAATGCATAAGTTTCTCTAGATTATTGATTAGTCCTTTACTCCCAGAAAGAATTGATATTTAAAACAACGACTCTTCATCGGAAAGCATTACAATACAGCCTCTTTACACCAAGACAAATAAACTACTCCGTATATAGGAAAAGCAAAATCCTTGCACACACACACAAAGACAACTGTAAACAAGTTTCTTGGGACTCTCTTTTATTCTTGCTGCTCAAACCAAACACAACGATAACGCAACGAGAGAGCACGACAGGTTTGATAATGTCGGGAAAAAAAAGTTTTATTTATAAGAAAAAAGAGAAGACTTTTTTGGATTGGGAAAAAAAAACAGGGGATTATGGTATGGCCATTACAAGACATATGGGGTCCCCAAATTCCTCATCACTCTCTCCACCACCAAATCCTCCTCTCTGTCTCTCTCTCTCTTTTACTCTTGATCTCCCTCGTCTCTCTCTCTGAAACCCTAAATACCCTCGTGCTCTTCTTTTGTCTCCATTCTCTCTGTGTCCTCATTCTCTCAAGCTTCTTTTCTTGTGTTCTTTGAAAGACTCTCACTTTTGGTATATTTTGGATTATTCTACGGTTTCTTGTTGACATGCGTGGTGGGTCAGAACTGGAGTTGGGGAAGAAGAGTAATAATGTTCCGGCTGAGAGTGAGCTGGAATTGGGATTAGGGCTCTGCCTCGGCGGCGGCGCGTGGAGAGAGCGTGGTAGGATTCTTACGGCTAAGGATTTTCCTTCTGTTGGCTCTAAACGCGCTGCTGATTCTTCCTCTCACCCAGGAGCTTCTCCTCCTCGTTCAAGGTTCCTTCTTTAATCTTTTTTATCAAGAAAGCTCAAATCTTTTGATGTGAATGTGTAAAGTTAGCTTCTGTTCTACTTTACCCTGAATGAGAGAGTTGTTAATGTATCTTGTGAGAGAGCTTGAGAGAAGAAACGCCATTGATGAGATTTTAGCTTGTCCTGTGCTTTAGCTTTCGCTATGGTGTCATGCATATGCTAATATTTTGTTCATAGGAATGTTTTGTCTAATTGATTTACATCTGAATTTTGAGAGTAATTGAAGTGGAAATCTTGATTTGTTGTGTGTGGCAGTCAAGTGGTCGGATGGCCACCAATTGGGTCACACAGGATGAACAGTTTGGTTAATAACCAAGCTATGAAGGCGGCTAGATCAGAAGAAGAAGAAGATAGGAAGAAGAAAGTGGTGAAGAATGATGAGCTCAAAGATGTGTCAGTGAAGGTGAATGGGAAAGTTCAGGGTTTAGGGTTTGTTAAGGTGAATATGGATGGTGTTGGTATAGGCAGAAAAGTGGATATGAGATCTCATTCGTCTTACGAAAACTTGGCTCAGACGCTTGAGGAAATGTTCTTCGGAATGACAGGTTAGTATTCTTGTCAAGTGATCTTATAATATCTATATATTCGATTATATATGGAGCTTGACTGATATTTTCTGTTTAAAAACCATCAGGTACAAGTTGTCGGGAAAAGGCTAAACCTCTAAGGCTTTTAGATGGATCTTCAGACTTTGTACTGACTTATGAGGACAAAGAAGGAGATTGGATGCTTGTGGGCGATGTTCCGTGGAGGTAAATATTGAAAAAATGAGCTGTGTTGTTTCGACAATTCAAAGCCTGATTAGTCTTTATTAAAATCTAATCTCATTATTCTCCCTTTTTTTGTTTAGAATGTTTATCAACTCGGTGAAAAGGCTGCGGATCATGAGAACCTCAGAAGCTAATGGACTTGGTAAGTTTTTAAATACCATCTTCTTGATTCTTGATTTCTCATCTAGTCATCTTAATAAAAACAAAAACGATTGAAACATTCTTAATGCAGCACCAAGACATCGAGAACAGAAGGAGAGACACCCTGTTTAGCTTCCCCTACCAAAGCTGGCATTATTTTATGGTTTTTTTCTTTCTGAGTTTTGCAAGTTTTACTCAATACTTTTTGAAGAAAGTATACCGGAGAATCGATAAAAGCAAGCACAACCTTAGATTTGATTTTAATCCGGGTTTTGGCATATGGTTGTTCTTTAGGTTCATTCAATTCGAAGTTCTTTGTGTTCTTCTTTCGCTGTGTGTATCAGTTTTCTCTGTTCTCCTCACAGAGTGCTCTTGTTTATTTTCTTCTTTCATATTGTGTATATATAGTTGAAGCTATCTAAATGTGATAAGATTTATGTTTCTCTTTGGGTGTTGCTGATTTTAAGGAATGGATATCACTTACCTTCATGTTGTCTACTGTCTTTTTGTGTGTTTCATTAACTTGAAGTCAGAACTCAAAAACGTTTTGAAGAAACAGAGGTCAAAGAAGATATACGCTTTGTTGTTTTTGGTCAACTGGAAGATGTTTATAGGGACGATTATATTTTATGATTCTTTCCATTTGTATTTTATTTTTTTGCTGTAATTTTGACTTTTTATGTTGATGAAATTACAGCAAATTTAGAACTATACTACCAACTTATTTATTTATTTAAATATTTAAAACTTTACAAAACTTATTTAATCTGACATAATTCGTTTTAATGGTTGACCAATTTTGTATTTATTTATAATTAAAGTTAATTGTGGGTGGCAAAGAAAAATAAGAAATATTTTGATTCATTCCACCAAATCAAAATATTTGACAAGTTATTATATTAGTTAAATTGTTTTATCTTAAAACGAAAATACAAGATACTTAAACAAGTTAAAGAGTCTTTTGCCTAAAAAGCAAGTTAAAGACTTAAAAGAGTCCAACCAGATAAGAACTAAAGTCAAAAGACCTGTTTGTAAACTCTGTAGAAAGAAGAAGATTCATGTTTCTTCATAAAAATTCCTAAAGACAAGAATTTAGATTTGGGTTTCTTTGGAATTTGGATAATGGATCATCATCATCACAATCAATGGCGTATGAGGTTCTCGTTCAAGAACGCCACAATTGCTCTCACTGTCGTCAACGTTCTCATCTTCCTCTTCCTCCTTCAGGGCTTTTTCACTTCCTCCTCCTCTTCTTCTACTTCCTCTCGCCGGATCGTTTCAGGTTTCTTGCAATTCCTCTCTCTCTCTCTCGCTGTAACTCTTGTCATATAGTTCCTTGTGGGTATATCCTGATTTTGCGTAACTTCTCTGGATTACGATCAAAGTTTGGTGCTTGATGGATCATCTTGTCATGGGTCTTTCTCAGATCTGTTCATAACAACAAAAAGTTTTAATCTTTGTTGAATAGTTCTTTAGATTTCTGGATCCTTTCCTTAGATTTAGTGAATTACGCTTCTGTATCACTTCAATTCTCGAATTCGATTATATCACTTGGATTTTACTCTTTTATGGATTGAGGGCTTCTACACTTGAACAAGCTGTTAAAGAGTCGCAATCTAAAACCTTCCAGAGATGAAAGAACTTTAAGAGATTGTGGAAGAGATTGTTGATGTTTCTACATTACTAAAATAGCTTTGTCTTATTTTTGGGTACTTAAAAAGTTTGTTCTTTTATCATACATAATAAACTCATATACTTTTTTGATAAATGCAGCTCAGCTTCGGTACATCAAGGAAGCAGAAGAGATTAGGCTAAAGATGCAACCTTTAGAGCTCATCAAAAGAGTAAGTGCACACTTTACATTTAGTAGCCAATTCTTCTCATTGCATTACAGATTTGCAAGTTATCTATGCTTTCGAAAGATTAAAGATGTTGGCTCTATGGTCTTTGAATGTGTAGGTCCGAGAAATAGAACAGGAAGCATCCGGGGGACAAGAAACCGAGCAGCAGAAAGATGTGAAGCAGACTACAGCTGTTGATCTCTCTAAACGCCTCAAGGACTTCCGTGCGCTAAACGATGCATCTAGCTTGAAAGGTAACGATATCATAACATACATATTTTCTTGTCTATGTTTTGAACTTTAGATGGCAAACAAGATGAAGGTTTTGATCTGTATAACAAATGATTTTATAATCTGCACAGCATTGGAAGAATGGCGAAAGCGGAAAATGGAGCGAGCAAGGCAACGGGATCTTGAGAAAACCGGAGGAGCTTCGTCCATCAAAACATAATCATAACTAACTTATATAAGTCATTAATCCTCAGATTATCATCTGGCTGCTATATAAAATGATTAAAAAAAACATTATGTCTCATGAAAAAAATCATGTAAGCCTAATATACACAGAACAAAAACCTGTCAAAACACAGGAAGAAAGAAAAAGAAAGGAAAGGATCTCGTGTATAATGTTAACATGCTTACACCAAATTATATTGTGAAATGTGAAGGCAACTGAATTTTGTTCAATTGACCCAATACCGTTAGTAACTTAGTTATATAGTCTGGTGCTTAAGCAGCTCCACAGTCTTTCACCATTGTGGCCTTTATCATCTTTATCATAACTTTCATTCTGTCTATTAGCTAGTTCATGTTTGTTAATTGTTATATTTGATCGCTCTAATTTTAGCGGAAACAAAAAAATGTAAAACAGCCAGCGACGAACATGTTTGGAGGGAGATGCGGTTATTTAGTGTTTGGGCCCAAACCCAACAGGCCCACGAAGTGCCGTCGGGCGCAAGTGCCGCATGCAATCGAATGTATAAACTCTTTTGAAAAAGTCAATTTCCTTCGTAGTAACTAATAATATAGTAACATATTAAAAAATCGAAATCGACACCTTCGTGATTAGGATAAAAGAAAGATATAAAGTCGGTGGTAAATTTTCCTCTTTATTTTATAAATCCTTAATCGAATCTTTTTTTTTCTTCTTTTTTCGTCCTTCAAATAACTTGTTAACATTTTTTGTGGTAGACAAATAACTTGTTAACATTGTTATGAAATAATTCATACACGCAAAATTTCAGTATCGTACATATTTAAATTAAATAAATAAAATATATCTCCCAACATATGGCTATGTATATATAAATGTTAATTCTTTCCAGGTGGATTATTATAAATAAATGACCCCAATATATGGTAACTTGGAACATTTAATATGATAAAAACATAACAAGGGGATAAATATAAAAGAAAGCAGTTTGGAGATTCGAGCTCGATGACAACACTGGCTATATCCAACACTTTGGAGAAGCGTCACGACACGTGTCCCACCACCTGTTAGCAGCTAAACAGAAAGGTCTATCTCGCATGGCACGTGTTCCTTTGCCAAATAACACCTAAGCTCGGTGTATATATAACTATGTACCCATATCTCTTCCATTAAGGATCATCATCACCGAAGACGTTAGCTAGCTTTTGTACGTTGTTGGATCAGAGAGAAGAAAGGTTTCGAGTAGCAAAGGCGTTAATTAAGAGGATATTCATGGCGACGACAGTGGGAAGAAACATAGCAGCACCATTGCTGTTCTTGAATCTGGTTATGTACCTGATTGTGCTTGGTTTTGCAAGTTGGTGTATCAATAGATACATCAACGGCCAAACCCACCACCCAAGTAAAGTTTTTGTTTTGCTTTCTTTCTCTAGATAAATGAGCTATATAGCTAATCTGATCTGTTTGAGTTACTAATTATTCTGATATTGAAAATGTAACAGGTTTTGGAGGCAACGGAGCAACGCCGTTATTCTTGACGTTTTCCATATTGGCGGCGGTGATAGGGATAACATCGAAGTTGGCCGGAGCTAATCATATTAGGTTTTGGAGAAACGATAGTCTCGCCGCTGCCGGGTCTACTTCCATCGTTGCATGGGCCGTCACAGCTCTAGCCATGGGGTAATATATACAAATCTATTTGATGATATATTCTTGCAGTTTGTTTTATTAAAATAAAAATTTCGGAAATATGGTGTAAATTACCTACGTATAATTTTGACAACTATTATTCTTCAAGTATTATATTCAGGATATATACAGTAGTTATTTTGGATGCAAGTGTGTGTGACAGTATTTGATAAATATGTAGTTTAATTAACGAATATTATATTGATGAAGGTTGGCATGCAAGCAAATAAACATAGGAGGGTGGAGAGGATGGAGATTGAAGATGATCGAAGCCTTCATTATAATTTTGACGTTCACCCAACTACTCTACCTCATGTTGATTCATGCTGGTTCAATTAGCAGCAAATATGGTCCTGGCTACAGAGACCAAGACTATGCTACAGGCCAAGGTCACGGTCATGTACCACACACTGCGGGCGAGCACAAGGCTGGTGTTGGAACTACTATGGCCGTTTAATTTGAAGTTTGTGTGTTTAAATTAATGTTTGACTTTTGGATAGTAATTAAGTACCCCTATGATAAGATAAATTAGTTGTGTTTTTCGAAGTTTGATGTAATAATGTAATTCTATCCATCTGACGAACGAAAGAAACCTTCTGTGGTCTTTTTGTTAAGTTGTGGTTTTGTGTTTGACGCCCATTGCAATATTTCTCTTAGGAAAATTTTGAATTGGATTTCTCTTATAATTCATTGTCTGTTCCAAGAATTTTTAATCAATTTTAGTTCGGATTAATTGAGTTCGGGTTGGTTGATGTCAAATCTTAACCGTAACCGAACTATGGGGCTAATATGTAAAACATAATAAATGTCGGGGTTTTTTCTGTAATGTTATAACTTCTAATTCGTGAATTCGTGTCGAGGCATAAGGTGCAGCTGCTCCGTTTCGCCAGATGGTTACTAGGTGTCGACGGCATCATATAATTGCGCTAAGGTTGATTCATGGTAAAAAGTATTCAATTTTAGTTTCGTTTCCAACAGTTTTATAGCGACTGTGGAAAGTCGCGTGAAAGCCCGACAAGTGTTTGATAGAATGCCTAAGAGAAGACTATTTCTTCGATGTTAAGTATTAGGGAATGGTTGTGGAGAGATATGGACCACTGAATCTTTGATATCCACCTCAACGTAGGATCCAAGAACAGTATATGATTCGACATCTTAGAATAGGATGGTCTCTACGGAGTCAGCCAAAGAAACTATCTTTTTTTTTCCAAGAATAAGAAGACACTGTGCATCCAAATTCAGATGGCATTCATGAACCAATGATAATAATCTTGTTATATTGGCAGAACAGCCGCAAGAAACAGAGAAGAAAAAAAAAAGGAAAATCTCAGTATATATAGACAAAAAAATACATGACCAACACGACAGTAAAAGCTTCTTGGTCACAGTCGAGGTTTCACTATTCTAATTCGTAGTTTTTAGTTTTTACTATACTTGACGCTTTGTCCAAAAAAAAACTATACTTAACGCTATCTTTGTGCTTCTTCTGATTCTCGTTCCCGTCGATACGCAACGATTTCTTTATCTACTACTCTGCCAACACGTCTGTTTCTCCTGCTTCTTTTACTTATACCTCTCTTGCCTTCTTTCTCAATCACAGGTTCCGACATTGGGACAAAGTGTAGGAAGCACAAAGGTATCAAAGCTGCTAGGGACTGTATGAGAATCCCTGAAGACAGGTTTGAGTAGTTACTTGATGTTATACCAATCAGATTAGCCAATCCCACGCCTAGGAATGCGCTAACTATCTGTGATAGACACAGAGCTGAAGCAAGAAACGATGTAACTGATCCTTCACACCCTCGTGGACACATACTGGCTAATCTGACTGCAAAGGGAAGGATCTTGAACTGTGCTAGGATCTCTGCCAAGCTGGAAAAACACAGCACATAAACCTCGTTGGAGATTCCCAACCGTAGATTTATTTGCTTCACCAAGATGAAGTCGAGGAGAATGGACAAACCGTACGAGAGTTGGATGATATGGATCAGTGGTCTCATGGGAAGTGTCTTCAAGTATCTATCGTAGACCACGGTTAGACCAAGAAGCATCAGCTGTCCAATAACTTTCGACGATCCAATAACCGAAGGCTCTAGATTTAGAACTTGAGTTTGGTAACAGAAGACTGAACCCGAGAGGAGAGGGACCATGGCAATGGATACTGCTGCCCAAATCAAAGGCTGGGAGATCTCATCCGCCTGAACTGCTTGCGTCAGATTTGATAACTGTTTCTTTACACTGTCTAAAACCGAGCTTGTCTCTACTATCCGTGGTAAGTCGAAAGATTCTTCTTTGGAAGATAAAGAAACAACGAGCTGCAGAGCCAACAAACCACTGAAAACAAGAAAGGAGAACTTAGGAGGTGCTGTGAGTAAGAGATATCCTCCAAGTAAGTTTCCAAGGACTCCACCAGCTGCTGAAGCCATGAGCGCATAAGACTGGAGACCGTTGATTTGGTATCTCAGACCATATTCCGCAACAAGAGCGTCTTTTGCAACCTCGGTGATGGATGCTCCAAGGTTACTTAGCAGGACAAACGCAATGAGAGAAGGAAGGACTTCTCTAGCTCCTTGGAATATTCCCATTGAACCCCATGCTAAGACCTGTAGAAAAGCTGGCACATTCAAGATTTTAGCACATA
>NC_025687.1:1752343-1774575 GCF_000633955.1 Camelina sativa
CAAGAGCGTCTTTTGCAACCTCGGTGATGGATGCTCCAAGGTTACTTAGCAGGACAAACGCAATGAGAGAAGGAAGGACTTCTCTAGCTCCTTGGAATATTCCCATTGAACCCCATGCTAAGACCTGTAGAAAAGCTGGCACATTCAAGATTTTAGCACATAATGAAAGGGAGCAGAGTCGCTACAATCAGCTACACGTTTTTCCTAGAATCAGTTCTAAAATCTCATGTTTGCAACAGACAAAGACAGATGATTTCAAGACACAGCAAGAGAGGGAGACTTTGGAAAAACTAACCTCCAATGGAGATGTAAGGAACTCGACGACCACTTCCGATGTAAAGAACATCTGAGAGAACACCGTAGAGAGGTTTAGCCACCATGGGAAGAAGGCAAGAGTATTGCACAAGCTGAAGCGTGGATGGTTGGAGTGCGAGGGTATGAACCATATGGAAGTTAAGTGCAAGCCATGGGAAACATCTTGACCCTTGTACCCAATAACCTAACCCACATAAAATCGAGATTGCTTTTTTACCACCCCCTTGTTCAAACCTCGCCGCCGTTTCTCCAGATTCAGACACACCACCATCGTTGTTTCTTCTTCTTCTGCTTATGGAGAGACACGCGAATGTCGTCGCTCTCCGTGGTTTGGTATCCACCGTGAAAAGGGTATTGTTCTTCCTCTGCCTCTCTTCTTGCTGTTGTTGTTGTTGCCTGCTAACGAAAGAAAGTGGTGGTTTCAAGAACTTGGTTGGGGAGTTTTGGATTGATAACAATGGATTTATCATGATTCCTTCCTTTGCTCCAGAGAGATTAGAAACAGAGGAGGAGGAGGAGGAGGAGGAGAGAAAGGAAGAAGCTTTACTCTTGTTTAGAGAAAAGAATTAAAGTCACAAGCTTTGTATGTATCGACGATTGTGTTTATATAATTTCTGGGGCAAACCCCTAAGCATCGTTGATTCGAGGGATGAATGAGACTAAATAAGATTTTCTCATTTCTCAATATCGGAAACAAATCGAAAATTAAAGAAAGAAAGAAAAAAGATATTTTGAAGGAAGAGAGATCTAGAAGCGTGTAGCAAAGAGAGTAAAATAAGAGGAAGACAAAACTCAAAAAAAAATTTAAGTACAGAGGTTGTCTTCCACTAATTAATCAAGGTTATGAGTTTTTAATATAATTTAACCAACGGTGATAAAGGCTTTACAGATTAGTATTAATTTTTTAATTTCAAAGGATCCATAGGACAATATCCTAGGAAATTGGAAACGATGAGTCATCTGATTCTGATGGTGACTTGTCACTAAAGTTTGTTATAAATTCTCTATCACAAAAAGAATTAGTAAAGAAAATTTCTAATTTTACATTTATCAGGTCGACCCATGAATTGATCACGTGTAAGCAATTTTGTTTTCTGGACTTTTTTGGTTGCCCCTAAGATTCAACGGTGCGTCGGTAACGAGTAACGACCACACTTTCAAAGACGGACAGGGAAATTTTACATGAATTATGTGGCTTACAATTTTTATTATTATTTTTGGTAAATTACTTTCTATTTGGAATTGGATATATAAAATATCATTTACGATAGTTCAAATAATATCTTAGCCGACTTCTTTAAACAAGTTTTGATTTTTTTGGTCCATGTTTAGACATTTAGGTTTAGTTTGGTTTGGTTTAATTCCTTTTGTTTGTTTGTTTGTTTGTTTGTAATTCTTTTCTCCACCTCTAGTGTTCTTTTCTCTTTCTTCTTTGATATATGAGTAGTCGACTAGTCGTCCTTTTAATATAATCTACCAAGAGTATCAACGATACATATACTAATCTTAGATATACCTACCAAAGCTATATAGTACAATAACACAACACATTGTGGGATGGAAGACTAGGTTATTACTTATTATCAAAATGACGTGGAGTGTGACAAATTAATAGGGACACTCGTTATTCGTTAATGTGAACTTAAATTATCCAGTGTTAATCTATTTGATAATTGTACAAGGCAATTCGTTCATTAGAAATGAAATTATATTGCATAGTTAAATCAGATTATATAAACTATTATTTGCAAAATAACCTTTTAAAACATATTATAAATCTGATTTTTTTTATAATAATGATTAATTTGTAGAACTTTAATCAAATTTTTTTTACCGTAAATATTAAAACAGTCAAACTTGACGAGATATTAAATCCGGTTTGTTTTCACAATATTGTATTTTAAAAAAGAACTTATTAAATAAAATTTGTTTATCTTTTAGTTGTATATCCAAAAATCAAAACTTAAGTATTGAAGTTGTGAAAAATGGACTGTACTTATAACACCTCTAATAAACCAAAAGAAATCCTATGGATGAGATAGCTTTGTTTTCACAATCTTGAAATTTAACATTTTTTAAAAAATTGAAATATTTGTATAGTTAAATAAAAACAGTTTATATATTAGTTATAAATCTGAAAATCAAAGTTTAAATGTTAAATTCACATGCTGTGAAAATATATTGAACTTATAACACCTCTAATGGACCAAAAGAAATCCTAAGGACTGGATGCCAAGCCCAATTTGTTTCCACAATATGAAAATTTAACACTTTAGTTTTTATTTTCTAATACAAATATTTTGTATACTTAAATAAAAACTACTTATTGAAAACACATATATATTTTGAAATTAAGTTTTAAATCCGAGATTCGAAAATCAAATGTAAAAAACATTTTACCACCAAATCAGTATTATCATCTATATAGGCTTATTAAATTTGTAAAAGAAAAACATAGAAAAGAATTCATTACCATGGCTTTTTCATGCGCTGCACCCATATAGACTTGGCGAATCAAGAATGGGAACCTACAGTAACAAGAAAACCTAAAGGCTAACCAAGACACAAAGATTAAAAATATAGTTATAGACTTATAGGTCACTAGGTCAGGTTAATATCGTAAAACTACAAGAGCCAGCCTAAGTTCATCTGATTAATTGCATGCAACCTTTATTAAACCAAAATTCAGTAGGCAAAGCAAGAAGTTAGGGTTAAATTGTAAAATCCAAAGTAGCGAGATCAAATAGGAATAGTGACGAATCGTTTCAGAAGGAACAAACCTGGCTCTCGTTACAACGGCGGCGCGTATGATGATTGATGCATGCATGATGCATCCATGGTTTGCGTCGCCACCTCGATGAGATCCTCCATGATAAAAACAGAGAAACGGGTGGCGAGATCTTTGATCGTGCGGTGCGAGCGATCAAAAGACGAGTAATAGTTCCCACGGCGTTGGTACAGATGGTCATCGAGATCGGTGACGGTGAGTCCTCTCTGTAAGACATTATCATTGCTTGCTCTTGATGAAACAGAGACTAAAAAAGAAAAAGCAGAACAAATTAGGTTTTTTTTTTGGCTCTCGAGGAATTATGATTTCTCAAAGAGCTGATAAAAAGAATTATGATTTCTCGAAGAATTATTGTTTATATAGAAAGGTTGCCACCACGACAAAAAAGGAAAGATTAGGTTTTTTAAACAAATATTAAAATACATATTAGAAAAAAGGAACTTTGATCACAGCGGTGATAAAAAGTTACCGTTACAACAATCATATATATACGTATAAATTTTTTTTTCTGACGGCATAACAATTTATACGTGACTTGCGTTTGCTGTGTTAATTTAGAGATTCAAATATTGGTTACTGTAGATAAAAGGAAACCCCATTCTTCAGTGATACTCTGTTATTTTAAGGATATGTTTTCCATTCTAAGTACTTCTCTACGCTTTCAAGGCCACAAAGCTGCTTCACTACTGGCATAATCGCTGGAACCGGCAACTCAAAACCAATATCAGATATGTCTCTACGATGATCACCATCACTGCAGTTCCATGAAAGGTACTGTTTTCGAGCTTCTCTAATGGCTGATCTTGTTGCACAGTGCACAGAAGCCGCCACAAGCAACGGAGGCTCACCTGAAGCTGTATCAGAAGAAGAAGGCAGTTTCAGCGACAACCAATATTAAGAAGAGAGAGATGAATCTCATTGATTCTTTAGCTAAAAAACCTTTTGAGGAGAGAATGCGGTTCTTGTGATGACCACTGTTAAGAATCTGAACGTTGAATTGTTTAGGAATTGTGTCTATCGTCGGGATTTTGTAGTCCCATGTGCCTTCTTCATTCACAAGTCCGTTTTCATCTGTTGTATACTCCTCATACATGAAAAACCCTATTCCTTGAACAAACGCTCCTTCGATCTTCTCAAAGCAAAACAAACAGAAAGGCCAATTAAACAACCTGTTATATAACATTAAGTGCACATCCACAATCCACACAAAACTCATGCTTACCTGTCCTAAATCAACAGCAGGATTAAGGCTTTTTCCACAGTCGTAGATAATATCTGATCTTATAATTTCTGTTCTACCTGTCACAAGGTCTACCTCCACCTGCACATTTTTGCATTTATATACGAAGATTACTGATTCTGTCTTAGGGAATTGTTGAAAATATTGGCGATGAGATTTACCTCACTGGCTCCAACTCCATAGTTGAGATATTCTGCAGAAGAGGACTCTGGCTTATAAAAGGTTCGAGCTGATAAGTCCACAGATTGAGCATATGCCTGCAGTTTCACATATGGAGATATTTCCTTGACAACTGGATTAATATACGAAGAATTATCAGTAGTTAACTTTTATACCTGTTGAATGAGCATGTCCCATGTCACGGATCGAGCATTCTCCAGAATCTGATTCATGGTAGGTTTCAGCCTCTCCACCAAGATACCACAGCAAAGCCTCACTGCTTCACAACAGTTCTCGGAGGTTGTGCTACCCGCAGTGTAACTGCTTTGAGACATACTGAGTGTGTCAGTCTGAAGAAGCCGTATTCTTTCAAGCAGATCTTCACTTCCGTCGCATTTAATCATACCAAGACCATAAGCAACCATCTGTTGTACCTTTGTCCATAACCCTTGCCCCACCTCAATACCTGCTACCTCAACCGCAACCGAACCATCACTCAAAATGCTTACTTTTCCTGGAGTTGGCCTATGGACAACTAGATGGATGATGGGTACTCGAGAAATCCCCCTTTTGCGCCATACATTACAAAGGTTAAACTCTTTCACCGATTCAGCCCTTCGCCTGAAATCTGCAGATATCTCCAGTTTGTCCCATAATAAAGGCAAAGTATATTCATCAGGCTCACCAGCATCTTGCTTATAGAACTTTCTGAGGCTTTCGTAAGTATGAAGATTTATCCTTCTCACAACATCCACGTCCATGTTCAGGGAAGATGCTAAATTCTCAATAATGGATTCAGCAATGTATGAACCTTGTACTTCACCGGGTGCCCTCAAAGATGTTCTGCTTGGAAGGTTTGTCTTACAAACTTTGATATCAAATGACAATGCACCCCAGTCATATTTCCTCAAGGAATTCATTATATTCAATGGCAGTATTGGACTTACATCGGCATCTATCCCTGCATCTATTAAAATACATAGCTCTAGTGCAGTGACTTTACCATCACATCTGAAACCTACACTGTAAGTTATTTTCATGGGATGCCTCCCTCCAGTCATTATCATATCAGTTTTACGGTTGAGGTATATCTTTACAGGACGCTGCAATTTTTGTGCAGCAAGCGCACAAGCTGTCGCAACCTGAAATCATCTTCAACAGCATTAACATCAAATTACAATAAAACGGTCTCTTGCTACTCTCCTAGTGACTTCTATTCAGAGATCAAAATATTACTTACAGGCATAGATTTAATAGCTTTTCCACCAAAGCCACCTCCGACTCTTCTGGTGATGACTCGCACGTTATGCTCTGGGATGCCAAGACATGTAGCAATCACTGATTGTGTGTACTCGGGGGCTTGTGTTGAACTGTAAACCACTAGACAATTGTCTTCGTCTGGCAAGGCAAGTGTCGTTTGTGTCTCCATATAGAAGAAGTACTGTGACCCGAGTCTCAACTGCATAACCGTATTCAACAGGACACATGAGTGTAAGAATCTATTAGAAAACAATTTTGAATAGATCGAGATCGAGAGATAAGAAAAGAGTTCCAATACTTCTACTGAGCGTATCTTGCGATCAGCTTCAGCCATTCCTTTTGAAACGTCGCCAACGGGTTCGGGGTGATATTTGGGAGGAACCTCAAAAAGGCTGGACCTTTTGACTGCATCCTCCACAGATAATACTGGTGTTCCTATATTCTTTGAATCGTACTCAACTACTGCAAGATTTGCTGCCATATCTGCATGTTTTTGTGTGTCTGCAACCTGATAGTGATAGTTCACCAAAAATGGACAAATATTTTGAAGGAAGTTGATAAAGCATCCCATGAAGCTGAGTAAACCAAACAGCACAAACTATGAAAATGGAGCTATTGATTCAGACCCCATATCGAAAGGAGAGTTTAGTTTTCAGAATTAAACTATTTAAATTCCATTTATCATGCAAGTATGTATATGCATCCTGTATTTTTTCTTCTCGTTGGACCTTTTACTATAATACAAAAGAAGTCGGTAAAAATTGGACTTACCACAAGAGCAATTATTTGTCCGGCATATATAGTAACTTCATCTGCAAATAGAAGCCCTGTGCCAAACATAGAAATGTAACCAACGTTTTGCCCTAGTTGAGGAATATCCTTGAAAGTAATAACTGCCAAAACTCCAAGTGGTGCCACATTCCCTCCAAAACCAACTTTCTTTATCCGAGCCAATGGCTTTGTGCTATAAATGAATGCTCCATGTAGACAATGGGGTAAGGATGGAATATCATCAACGTAAACAGCTTCACCTGAAAAGACAGGCACTCATGTAAGTTCTTATGTTGTTTGTCTAATAAGCATGGTGACTAAAGATCTAAAAGCATTTCTGCTTGACTCTTTTCACCATAGTACTATAAGGTTATTTAAAAACGATCAAAGGAACACAATAGTACTAACCAGAAGCCTGCATTTCAGCTCCAAATTTGATAATGGCTTCACCAACAGGGTGATATTTTTTACTTTCAAACACCTGCTGTGCAGATGACAGCAAAGGTGGACATATTGTTGGATCGACGTGTCCATCAATATGTTTTCTTTCTGAATCCCAACAGCCACTCTCGATCAGAGGATAGAGAAAATCAAAGAGAAACCCAACGGCCAAGCTTTTCTTATACTCAGGGTATGAGGTCTCTATGCTGGGCACTATGATCCCTTTAAGTAACCTCACAGCTTCATACAAAACACTGTGGCTGAGTATTTTACCCGTCAAGAAATCTTCAACTTCCCTCGCCCTGATGGAATGATACCCACCATAAGAACCAAATGCCAACCGGCATTTATCCACAATGATGCCTCTTGATGATGCATCGCGAGAGACTACTGCTAAGAAAGCAGCGTTGATATAAGGCAATGCACTTCCAATAGGGCGAAGTGCAGCTCGATAGGTTTCAAAAAGCAAACCAGTTGTGGAAGAAGCAATCCAGCTAGGAATATGAACCTTTAAAAGAACAGTTTTAGTGTCTAATATTGGAGGCGCCACAAGATACTCTCCCATCCTAAGCTTCTCGTGTCTCCCTGCATTTATCATATACACAGACGCATCTGCAGCGAGCAAAAGTGTGGTTATGTCGGAAGGAAAATTTTTGCTCTGTGCCATCACTAGATTACCACCGATACTCCCTGAGTTTCTGATAAAATGGTTGGCCACCTTCTCCATGTGGACACCTATTTTCTTGAAAACATAAGCAGATGAATTTTCCTCCATCAAAGCATCAATAACTTTAGATATGGTAACAACTGCTCCAATTTCAATTCCTCTGTCATCTTTCTTGATCATTGACATCTCTGGAATGTGGCTAATATCAATATATCTAGCATATTGTTTCTCTTCTTTGTAGTAACCTGTTCCCGTGTTGCCAACAACTAATTTTAGCAAACCTCTATCACCGCCGGGGTTGGTTGTTGCCAATATTTCCTGAAGCTCTGCAACGCTAACAGGAGTGATCCAATGATACCTTGTCTGATCCAAAACATTATGTTGACACTTTATCTTTTCCTTCAAGAAGTCTGGAAAAGTGACAAGATCTTTATCAGGGTTGTAAGGAGGCAATTTCTTAAACATCTCTTCTCTGCTTTCACCTTTCCTCCAAAAAGAGTTGAAACCCAAATCCTCTATATCGACATCAGCAGCAAAACTCTTGCAAGCATCAGCAATGGGACGATACCCGGTGCAGCGACAAAGATTTCCAGCAATGGACTTTTCTGCTGCAAGAGCAGTAAGGCAATCTGGAGAAGATTGTGAGCTTTTGGAGTTATGGGCGTTTGAAAGAGCGGAGTAGAGAGAGATGCACATCCCCGGGGTACAGAAACCACATTGAGAGGCATGAAACCCCGCAAATCTCTTGTGAATTGGGTGGAACCCTTTTTCTGTGTTCCCGAGTCCCTCGGATGTGGTTATGGAACACCCATTTATGCTGCAAAGAAGGGTCAGGCAAGAGTTTATAGAATATTCCTCGACTTGGTCTAACACAGGATCATATTTTGATAGAATCACGATGCAAGCACCACAACCCCCTGCATGAAAAATATAATTGATTCAATGAGAGATACAAACACTGAAAATTCCGGACAGGCAAAAAAAGAACACAGAAATATTCAACAAGGAAAAAAAAAAAATGTTCCTAGCCTCATCTCAGTTTACTAGACACTTCTAAGACAAGTGGTTGAATTCACGTAAATATGAGTGGCATAAAACCAAAACATAAGTCTGAAAAGGAAGGATTACATAAACATAGATTTTAACGATCTAGAGAAACGCATACAGATTCAAACATTAAATTCATGACTTTTGCTTTTTGTGGAGACAAAAGTGGTAATCATCCAGGTCTAGATATGAAGTTCAGAGTTAAGCAGAGAAATGCATATAAACCAAATAAAAGCACGAGAAGCTATCGATATTCATTGGAAAAAGAACAGTGTGTGTGTATTAATACCTTCACCACAGCTGAGCTTGACACTCTTAAAGCAAGTGTTGGAGCGCAAGAACTCGAGTAAAGTCGTAGAAGGATTAACTGACAAGACTTCAAATTTCTCTCCATTAACAGCAAACACCAAATCTTCACACGCCATTCTCTTCCCAAACTAATTATAAAAAGAGTAGTATATATCAGCAGACAAGAGTTAGTAGCTGCATGAAGAGCTCAAGTATTGGCAGGAATTTATAAAGAAATAAACCAGTTGCTAAATTGATTTCAGGAAGTGCAACAAAAACAAAAGGGAAAGTGATTGACAAGAGTCAAACATAAAATCCACTAACTTTACCAATTTCAATACGAAACGAAAGCAGAGATTAGTAAATTGGACGCAAAGCTATCTACCGAAACGAGTCCACTCCACTATAAATGAGTGATAAAGCAATGCTGATTTTATTAAAGAGGTGATGGGTAAAAGAAAGATGGGGTTTCAACTCTAGTCGTAAAGGTGAGAGAGTGGTCTAAAACTGGGAAATTGTATCTAAAATGAGAAAAATTTCTTAGATTGGAATTCATAGTGTTGATGAGAACTACGTCATTGTGCCCATAAACTCATTCAGTGTTCGGAAGAAAACGACTACTTAATCTCTCTAATTTCAACGTTTTACCTAAATCGGAAGGTGACTTTGGCCTTGGAGGTCCGATTGATTTCTCCAGAACCTTTCCACTTCGGTCTTCCCTTCCCCATTCGATACCCATTACGTTTGGTCTGCGCGAATCACCCCATCCCGAAATATCCCATTCACACTTGATCTGGAATCGAAGCATCTCTGTGTTTCGAAGGCTCAATACGTTCGTTAGCTCACCTCCGGCTTCGCAGACACACTCACTGCTCAACGCGTCGTAACGATCTCCCGCAATCCCTAAAATTCGAACCTTTTTTTTTTTTTTTTTTCCGATTTTTAAAACCCAATGTAACCGGAGATTCTAGTTTTGGTAGGGAACCAATTTGATCTAACCGATTCAAACCGTACCGAATCACTATAATACCATCGTGATTTATTTCACCATCTAACTTTAGATGATGACCGTTGGATGTTGAATCTTTCCAAGTGGTTATGTTTAGTTAGTCTAGTTATGTCATATGTGACGTATATTCATTTTCCAAATTTTCAAAATAAATCAAATGTGATTTGGTTACGGTATAACACAATTTTGCTGTTGCGTGACAAGCAAACCTAAAGCCCTATGACTCTGTAATACTAGTGACGCACTCAAACCTTGAACTCTAAGCATTACAACCAATCAAGTAGAGACATTTATATTTTAAATCCTACAACTTATGCTTCATGTTCGGATCGTTTGTCAGTGGCACCTTCTGAATCTTCATTTGTATCCAGATTTTCTTTTAGCTCTTCCTGTGACTCAGCATTCGCTGCCTCTATTACGTCTTCTGTGGTTGCTTCAGGATTCCTAAGTTCTGAAATCACAAGTTAAACAGTTAAAACTCATGCGGTCAGGCGAAAGAAGCACATGAGTTCAGTATCAATGGCTTTAAAGATGGTTGAGGATATATATATGTGTGAAATCGTCATCCACAGTACCTGGTTTCTTTTTCTTCCTTGAAGATCTTCTTGATGTTCCATCAGATGCTGCACCGACAAGTAGATTGCAATACTTCGTCACTACCTTTTCTTTCTCATCTAGCATTCCCAAAAGCTCATAGGCATCTGCCACTGTCTGCACAATGTGTTTGTCCGGCGGCTTACGGTCATAACTCTCCAGATCCTTAAATAGCTTCATAACCCATATACAAATAAACAAGGTTTGATGTCAGTACAAAATAACTTACTAGTTCTGCTTAAGTATCAACGAGCAATATATTTTCTATCTAATGTCCGGTCAGTGAAGAGACAAGGGGAAACATAACGAACCTTAACAAGTTCCTGTAACATGTTGTTCCGGAAATATATGCGCATCATTTGTAAGCATAATTTCCAAGGTACAGAATGCAGATCATTCCCAATTTTCTTTCGCCAGATTACATGCGCCTCTTCTGCTCTGCGATCCTTATCTAACGCCCGTATCAACTGTCCATACGTCCCCATCGTGTTCCCTTGTCCCTTACTTAGGATCCACTTTATCACCTACAACGATTACACAGGGGAAATGGAATTAAAACGTCTACAAGATTCTGTTCTACTTTTTTAGTAACTATAAAATTAGTCGGTATGTTCTTGGGTATTTGATTATTCATGGTTCATGACTTCCAAGGTGAGAGAAAAAAAAGAGACAAGACATTCGGGTGATAGATACCTGGACCATTCGGTGCCATTGCTGTTCCTTTTCAAGAATAGCTATGACTCTTTTGAGGGAAGCAATGGGGAAATTGCGTTCCCAAGCAACCCAAGCATCCAAAGCTCCATAAACAACCTCTTTATTATCTTCTATATCAAGAAGCTGCATTCACATCGTAATAAAGGTTTGGACAGATGAGCCAACAGATAAGGGCAAAAAAACCAAGATTTAAACAAACATTTGGAAATTCTCATCATTGTCAAGCCACTAGAAAGGCAAAAAGGAAGAATAGCTTGTATTAAAAATTTCTGCTTACATTGTTTACAAGAAACTTTATTTTATCCTTCTTGGGTATGTTCTCCCCAATTTGATGTTTTCTAGGGGTATCAGCGCTTTCCTTCTTTGATGATTTAGAAACATCTTGCTCATCCTACAACAAGATGAAAACTAAGCATCCCAAGGATCTTACTGGTGACAATAACGCAAGAGATCTAAATGATGAAAGGCAAAATTCTCAGGAATCGCTAACCAAAAGCAACTGGATTAGGGAAAGTAATTTGATCATCAGATATACTAGTTAGGTTATATGACTATACGAAACTGCTGAGACCTACAGGCCACTGAATGAAAATCTAAACTTTTTGCTCAAGATGATGTATAAGATCTGTCTGAAAGAGAAACTTAATTGAGCTCACACTAAGACTTGGACAGAAAAACACAAAGCTTAAACTCAGTGTATTCTATTGTACCTCAGTTTTCACAATACTTCTAGGAGATGCATGAGAATCAGCCACAAACTGATAACTCATTGATTGGACCCTTAAAAAGGCGGGCTTGTTTTTCTGGTTGACCTGAGAAATATCATGTCACACACAATGAGATGTATACAACAAGAATCTTAAAAAAATTTGCTTCAGTGATCACAATCAGTACCTGACATTCATTACACTGTTTAGATCTCTAAGCAATGTTTTAGAAGTTATATAAGACGAAAAACATATCACAGATGAAAACTTACCCTGAGAAGATGATGAAATGGACCAGTTAGAACGCCAGGATTACCAATGGTGTTGTGATTCCTAGAGAAGTATGTATGGTAAAACATCAGAGTCAATACAGCTCGAAAAAAAAAAATGGATTTTGCATCCATGTTTTGGTAAATTAGTGAATAAAAAATGATGCTAACTGATCAAAATCGAGCTTTTACCTTATTCGATTGGGATGAGAGACCATTCCTGTGTTACCTAACAATAAGTTTCGAAATTAAAAAATAGGATTCAACAACAGTCTTAAAAAAAAAAAAAAAAAAAGACCCTTTCGAAGCTCTACTACAGAAAGAAGAACTTGACTACCTACAGCAATCAGCTCCAAATTCGAACTCAGAGATTCCAATTCATTAACCAAAAAACATCAATGTGCAATATTCTTAACAAAGGATACGAAAACGAATTTATAAGCAATACCACCAACCATAAATTTCGTCACATCCCCCTCCGGTGAAGAGATTTCGTGCTGCCGCAATAGGAGACAACTTCGCAGTTAGGTTTCCGGTTGCGCAACTAACGGCGCGTTTCAGAGACGTTCGAGGAATCAGAGAACTGAAACCCGCCATTGGAGGCGGAGTGAGGTGAACGGAGGAGACGGAGGCGTAAAGTGGTTTCTCTTTCTTCTGTACAATTTAATTTGATTTTTGAATAAAATGATTAAAACCATAATAAGTCTAGGCCCATTAGGAAAACAATTGGCCCATTAAGTCTAGGCCCATTAGGAAAAAATCGGCCTGACAAAGAAAGACGCTTTCTACTCTACTTTTTCTATTTAGATCCGTTGAAGTAAACCGGATCGGTTTAGTGAAGAGGGTAATTTGGGAATGAGAGAGTTATGTTTCATGATTCTTCTTCTCCGTTCGATTCCCAACGTCCGTGGGTGGGAGGGAAGACGAAAAGAAGAAATAAACACGGAGAGAATGAGACTATTTTCCCAGATTATGTTCTGCTTCTGATGAGACAACCTCTATGTTGGGAAAGAGGAATGTTCGTTGTCAAATTCGTTATGGATCCATGTTAGTTAATTGGGATTTCAAAATTTTCTGTGTTTGATGTTTCTCCTCCCGTTGGGTTTTGTTGATGCCGAGATTGTTTTCTGACCAGATTCCGTCGTAAATTATGGTACGAGCTTTCTATTCTTTAAATCGCATTGCTGTTTCTTCAATAAAAATTACTCCTTTTGGTTTCCTCTCTCTTGTTTTGTGTGATTTAATAGTAATGAAATTTTGAATGTTGTTTTTATGGAAGAGAGAAAGAAAAAGAAGAAAACGATTTTTTTTTTTGTTTGAGAAATTCATTCGCTCTTTGTTGTTCAATTCGATTTTCATATTCTCGGAGTACCTGTTTCGATTTGTGTAGTTTATGATGTGGTTAATGCGCAGGCTGCTTCAGCCAAAGTAACTGTAGGGTCTCATGTCTGGGTGGAGGATTCAGATGATGCCTGGATTGATGGGGAAGTTGAAGAAGTTAACGCTGATGATATCACTGTTAATTGCTCCGGCAAGACGGTAAGAATTAGTATATAACTTGTTAGATAATGCCCATTGTTAAAAAGGCACATTTCTGATAGCATTTGTTTCTTAGGTTGTGGCAAAGGTAAATGCTGTCTACCCCAAGGACCCCGAGTTCCCTGAACTTGGGGTAGACGACATGACAAAGCTTGCATATTTGCATGAACCAGGGGTTCTTCTCAACCTCAAGTGCCGATATAATGCTAATGAAATATATGTAAGCTCCACCCAGCACTTTTGAATTCAACTACTAGCTGTCAACCATTTTATGCTTTTAAGGATTTTTGTTGTTTACATTTTACCATCACGTGATCTAACGATGTCGACACACAGTTTCTGCAAGCTAATTTTTTTATGATGAGTCCAGACGTACACAGGAAATATATTGATAGCTGTGAATCCTTTTAAGAGATTGCCCCGCCTTTATGGAAGTGATACAATGAAACAGTATAAGGGTACAGCATTTGGTGAGTTGAGTCCACATCCTTTTGCGGTTGCAGATTCTGCGTACAGGTAACTCTTCTGTCATGTTAAATTAGCTTGTATTATGGATGGTTGCACTTTTAATTGTTTTTGAGCATAACAATCACCATAAATATAAAATTTAGGAAAATGATCAACGAGGGAGTGAGTCAGGCTATCTTGGTGAGTGGGGAAAGCGGTGCTGGCAAGACAGAGAGCACGAAGATGCTCATGCGATATCTTGCATACATGGGCGGAAGAGCTGAGAGTGAAGGACGATCCGTGGAGCAGCAAGTTTTAGAGGTAATGAATTTCCTAAAATACAAGGATTCATTTCTTGCAAAAGATAGACTTAGTAGTGAGTTTCCTCCAGTAATATCTGGTCATACTTTCCTCTGACCGTCTTCCCTGTTTTGCAGTCCAATCCAGTTTTAGAAGCGTTTGGCAATGCAAAAACCGTTAGAAACAATAATTCAAGGTGGACGAGAGGCGTCTCACGTTTGTTGATTTGTCCATTTTGTGTATTTTCTTGAACCCGGTTAAAGATACTTACACAATTTCCTTTTTGCAGTCGTTTTGGTAAATTTGTGGAGATTCAGTTCGATCATAGGGGAAGGATCTCGGGAGCTGCTATTAGGACATATTTGCTAGAGAGGTCGCGGGTTTGTCAAGTCTCTGACCCTGAAAGAAACTATCATTGCTTTTACATGCTTTGCGCAGCACCAGAACAGGTAAGCCCTGATCTCTTCTAAGGCGGTGTTAGCTCAAAATCTTGACCTTACATGAGATTCACGTTGACTGAACAGTGTTTTTTCATGAGGTTTCAGGAAACTGAGAGGTACAAGTTAGGAAAACCAAGCACATTTCGCTATCTAAATCAGTCTAATTGTTATGCATTGGATGGGCTTGATGACTCCAAGGAATACATAGCTACAAGGAAAGCTATGGACGTTGTTGGGATCAATTCGGAAGATCAGGTACTTTATTTTAGTCACTTTACATGCCGAGTCATGCGAACAACTCTTCTTACATTCTACTACCATAGGATGCAATCTTCCGAGTAGTGGCTGCAATCCTTCATCTAGGGAACATCGAGTTTGCAAAGGGTGAAGAATCAGAAGCTTCAGAACCTAGGGACGAGAAATCACGGTTCCATCTCAAAGTGGCAGCAGAACTTTTCATGTAAATGCTTCACTACTCTGTATTTTCTCAGATTAACTGTTTTATGATCAGCCAGAATTACAGCCTCGACTTTCTCTTTGTTGCAGGTGTGATGAGAAAGCTTTAGAAGATTCCTTGTGCAAAAGGGTCATGGTGACTCGTGATGAAAGTATTACAAAGTCTCTTGATCCTGATAGTGCAGCTCTAGGAAGAGATGCACTAGCCAAGATTGTCTATTCTAAATTGTTCGATTGGTAGGTTTACTATAACTGAACGTTTCTATAAGAATTTATTACATTCTTGGGGTTTCTATGTAAGATATTTCAATTTTATTTCGTACAGGCTTGTGACCAAGATCAATAACTCCATCGGCCAAGATCCAAGTTCAAAACATATTATAGGTGTTCTGGATATTTATGGATTCGAGAGTTTCAAGACAAACAGGTGCTTAACCGGTATGCTTTTGTTTTCACTGACATGTTAAATCTCTGGAACTGATAATTGAATTCTTACATTGCTTCCTACATTTATGCTCTCTGATTTAGCTTCTTTTAACATTAAGCTGATGGTTTGTTATACTTCAGTTGCTTAGATAATAGCTTTCTTGTGATTTGGAACAATATAGTTATCTGGTTATTGACCGTTCCTTGCAGTTCTGTGGTTTGCCTGTTTGATTATAATTCTTTTGTTAATTCCAACATAGTCTTCTCATTTTCACGAACAATTTGCAGTTTCGAACAGTTTTGTATAAATTTGACAAACGAGAAGCTGCAACAACATTTCAACCAGGTTGGAGACTTACACTAGATTGATCTGTTTCTCGACTGACCAAATATTTATACATACCTTCCTCTTCTCTACAGCATGTGTTCAAGATGGAGCAAGAAGAATATACTAAAGAAGAGATAGACTGGAGTTACATAGAGTTCATTGATAATCAGGATGTCCTTGATCTTATTGAAAAGGTTAGGAGCACACAATGTACAATGTTGGAACTTATATTCATCATACCTATTGTTAATATTTTGGGTTAGAGTATCTGATGTGTGGTTTTCTCAAGTCAGAAACCTGGTGGTATCATTGCCCTTCTAGACGAGGCTTGGTAAGGTTAAAAGGTCATGTTTGTTCGTTGCTTCTCTCTTTTGTCTTCATAAATAATGATTGGGACTCTGTTTGCTTCTACAGCATGTTTCCAAGATCAACACATGATACATTCTCTCAAAAGCTGTACCAGACTTTTAAAGACCACAAACGTTTTGGGAAGCCAAAATTGGCTCAAACAGACTTTACAATTTGCCACTATGCTGGTGATGTTAGTGATCATCACAACCCGAACTGCTTGTTATAATGCTTGTCTTGATGTAAACTATCTTGGTCCAATGACTGTATTCTTGTTTAATTCCAGGTCACTTATCAGACAGAACTGTTTTTGGACAAGAACAAAGATTATGTTGTTGGAGAACATCAAGCTCTCCTGAGCTCTTCAGACTGTACTTTTGTATCATCGTTGTTTCCACCATTGCCAGAGGAATCGTCCAAAACATCAAAGTTCTCATCAATAGGTTCTCAGTTTAAGGTATGTTAAGTTACACTTGATTCTGCATATAATCTCTACTTTGGTTCTCACCACGTACTAAAATACAGCAACAACTGCAATCTTTGCTCGAGAGTTTGAGCACCACGGAGCCACACTACATACGATGTGTTAAACCAAATAACCTTCTTAAGCCAGAAATATTTGAGAACATTAATATTTTGCATCAACTTAGGTGTGGGGTAAGCTTTTAATGTTTCAGAGAACCTTTGAATTTTGCAACTGTATCAAATTATTAATAAGCTTTCTTATGATGTTGTGGAACTTCCTGTATCTGATCTCAGGGGGTCATGGAAGCCATTAGGATCAGTTGCGCTGGATATCCTACTAGAAAGCCTTTCAACGAGTTTTTGACCCGGTTCAGAATTTTATATCCAGAGACTACAAAGAGCAGGTAGCTTAACCAATACTTAATTCCTGTAATTAGTCTTACAGTTGATCATATTCTTGTAGTTAATTTTTATAAGACTTGGTATTAGCATCACTTAACAACTTTTTGGTTCTGGATTTATGTTAATAGCTATGATGAAATTGACGCTTGCAAAAAGCTACTAGCAAAAGTGGACCTCAAAGGTTTTCAGGTGCAGTTTCATAATCTTACCTCGCGCTTTCTAGTGTGTAGCTTGTTTTGCGATTACTAAAACACAAGTAAAGGGCACTGGAATTATTCTAGCTTTATGTGTGCTTATATATTATTCGATATGTAATCCTCACTAATAATTCTCTTGCATCATAGATTGGGAAGACAAAGGTGTTTCTTAGGGCAGGTCAAATGGCAGAACTGGATGCTCACCGAGCTGAAGTTCTTGGTCATTCAGCACGGATTATACAGAGAAAAGTCCTTACTTATCAATCTCGCAAGAAGTTTCTGTTGTTGCAGGCCGCTTCAACAGAAATTCAAGCCTTATGTAGAGGTAATACATGTTGTAGGCGTTTGTTGGTTTCGTAAAAATGTTATCAGGCTTTCTTATCCCCTCCCCGAACTGAATGTAGGACAAGTCGCACGTGTTTGGTTTGAGACCATGCGAAGAGAAGCTGCTTCTCTGAGGATACAAAAGCAGGCACGGACTTATATTTGCCAGAATGCTTATAAAAGCCTGTTCTCGTCTGCTTGTTTAGTTCAGACAGGGATGCGAGCAAAAGCTGCCCGTGTTGAACTTCAGTTTAGGAAGAAGAGAAGAGCGACAATCATTATTCAAGCAAGTTTCAGTTTACATATTGATAAAATTGTTTCTACTTTTGCCTATTTTATACCTATAACATACATCTACTTGTTTGAATATTGATGACATGCAACCTACTGGCTACACAGAGTCAAATCAGAAGATGTTTGTGTCATCAGCATTATGTGAGAACGAAGAAAGCAGCCATTACTACTCAGTGCAGCTGGAGAGTGAAAGTTGCACGCCGAGAATTGCGAAATCTAAAAATGGTAATCTTAACTTCTTTTCTTATAAGGCGTTCTGTGGAGAATGTATAAATCTACTATCTCTAGTGTCAATTTTTTATTACCAATTCACTAGATAATATATAAGCAGAGATTTTCGTATAATTATTTACTCTTTCAGGCTGCTAAAGAAACAGGAGCACTTCAGGATGCTAAGACTAAGCTGGAAAATCAAGTGGAAGAACTCACTTCAAACTTGGAGCTTGAGAAACAGATGAGGGTACACATCATTTCATCAATGATATTATGCTGGACACATTACCTGTGACGCAAAATATTTGATTTTTTGAAGAATTGTTCATTGTAAAACTGGATCATTTTGTTGGTTCTGTATGAGGCATCTGATCAGTGTACTGGTGCAGATGAAGATCGAGGAAGCCAAATCTCAAGAAATCGAAGCATTGCAGTCCGCTTTAACAGATATAAAACTTCAGCTCAAGGAAACTCAAGAAACCAAAAGTATGGAGATCTCAGACTTGCAGTCCGCTTTGCAAGACATGCAACTTGAGATTGAAGAACTCTCGAAGGGACTTGAGATGAGTAACGATCTTGCTGCTGAGAATGAACAGCTTAAGGTTAGTCATAAAACTCTGTCTGAACCTTTTAATCCTCGGTAAACAGTGTCTACGTTGAATATCACGTTTATGATTTTACGTTTATCTTTGTCGTTGTTTGTCTTATCCTCTTTCCATAAAAGGAGTCGATGAGTTTGTTGCATAATAAAATAGATGAATCCGAGAGAAAATATGAAGAAATAAGTAAGCTAAGTGAAGAGCGGATAAAAGAAGAAGTTCCTGTCATTGATCAGTCCGCGATCATCAAACTTGAAGCTGAAAATCAACAGCTGAAGGTAGGATTTTTAGATACTGATTTTGATACACAATTTGAGGTTCATACTTTCCATTTTTCCTTTGGATAAATATATATCTGATCGAGCATAGCATATTCTTAGGCGTTGGTAAGTTCCTTGGAGGAGAAAATCGATGCATTAGACAGAAAACATGACGAAACAAGGTCAAATATTACAGAGCAGTTGAAAGGGAACGTCTCATCTGATTACGAGACCGTGAGCAATCTTGCAGCTGAGAATGAGCGGCTCAAGGTAATATTTTTACAGATGTAGCAAAACCAAAGAAAACCAAATGGATCAACTAAGTGTTTTCAGTTTATTAATCCCATTGAAATGATGAATGGAACCACTTCTTAGGCACTTGTAGGTTCATTAGAGAAGAAAGTCAATGAAAGAGGGAACAATTCTACGAAGGAGAGTTTGACAGAGGATGCTTCAATTGATGATGAGAGGGTAAAAAAACTTGCTGATGAAAACAAAGACCTGAATTAGACCATAGATAAAGCATTTCTCTGTTAACTGTGTGGATTTTGTCTCCATCGCTAACTTGATTTTGATAATTTTTCATCAGGATCTGGTACGTTCCTTGGAAAATAAAATAGATGAAACAGAAAAGAAGTACGAGGAAGCAAGTAGACTTTGTGAAGAGAGGCTGCAACAAGTTTTAGACTCAGAGACAAAGCTAATTGAGTTGAAGACATCAATGCAAAGGTTTGACGTCCTTTCTACTCCAGAATGTCAATCTTTTATCTTTTCTCCGAAGTATATTTTGCACTCGCATTAGTTAGTACATATGAATTACTTACTTGATTATTGTTCTCTTAATTAGGCTTGAGGAAAAGGTTTCTGACATGGAATCAGAAGAACAAATTCGCCGGCAGCAAGCGCTGGTTAATCCTGCTTCCCGGAAAATGTCTCCCCAGGTGTCATTTACAGGACCACCGGTAAATCTACAATTTCTCATACTTCCGTGTAAAATTTTTTGAAAAAATATTTGACTTATTCCCCTTACGTCTTTCAGCCTGTGGAGAATGGACATAATGCAAGTGATGAACTAGATAAAACTGATCTGTGATAGACTTACATCTTGCACGTTCAATTCATATAAATATTTTTTGCATTCTTACAGGAACCAATTGCTCCTATACCGTCAAAAAAGTTTGGGACAGAATCTTTTAGACGATCTCGAATTGAAAGACAACCCCATGTATGTGCCTAACGAAAACATTAGCCTAATTAATAGTTTCATACTTCTTTTTCACTGGTTAGTTTGTTGTCATATTTCTATGCTGCAGGAATTTGTTGATGTTCTTCTCAAATGTGTATCCAAAAACGTCGGTTTCAGTCATGGAAAGCCTGTTGCAGCTCTTACAATATATAAATGTCTTATACACTGGAAGATGTTTGAAGCAGAAAAAACAAGTATCTTTGATCGAATTGTTCCTATTTTTGGTTCTGCAATAGAGGTAACCTGAGAAGTTAGGAAGTTTACTTGTTTTGTATTACTTACGGTCATTAGTCAGAGACCATTGGATATGCGGCTTGACAAGCATGCATATCCATGGCTCAGATAAGATGACCAAAAAAAAAATGCTCTGACTTGTATTGTATTAGATAGAACTTAACAAAAATCCTCCGCTTATTTATGCAGAATCAGGAGGACGACAATCATTTGGCTTATTGGCTAACAAACACATCAACACTCTTATTCTTGCTTCAAAGAAGCATAAGACAGAGCTCAACTGGCTCAAGTCCAACAAAACCTCCTCATCCAACTTCATTTTTTGGAAGGATGACACAGGTAGCAAGGAAACGGAAACGAAATTATTTTCTTGATGTCCATGTAGCTTGACTTATCAAGCTCTGAACTCTTATCATTATTCCTGAATCCTTCATATCGCTCAAAATTTATGTAACTTACTACAAATGTGACTGTTTTAGGGTTTTCGTTCAAGCTCTTCCCCGAATCTTGCAACCGATGTGGTGCAGCAAGTAGATGCTAGATATCCTGCTTTACTTTTCAAACAGCAGCTTACGGCCTATGTTGAAACAATGTATGGAATAATCCGAGAGAATGTTAAGAGAGAAGTAACTTCACTGCTTTCTTCCTGCATCCAGGTATACCTTTGGTCACCAGACCAATAAACTAATAGTTTGAGAATCTATTAGCTTCGAAGATAGGATTGTTTCATATAAATGACTCTCTTCTAATGATTCAGAGTCTGAAGGATTCATCATCTAAATCCTCTGTTGTGAATTCACAATCAAAGTCATCTGAAGAGCATTCACCAACTAAGCCATCTGAAGCGCATCTCCCTGCTAAGTCATCTGAAGAGAATTCACCAAAGAAGTCATCTGAAGAGGATTCACCAAAGAAGTCATCTGAAGAGAATTCACCCACTAAGTCATCTGAGGAAAATTCGCCGAAGAAGTCATCTGAAGAGAATTCACCGAAGAAGTCATCTGAAGAGAATTCACCAAAGAAGTCATCTGAAGAGAATTCACCAAAGATGTCAGTGGGAGATAAGTCACCAAAAAAGTTATCTGATGAGATATCACCATCTCTAGAGGGGCAAGCAGTGAAGTCGTCTGTAGAGAATTCACCAGCAAGCTCTTGGCAAAGCATTATTGGGTTTTTGAACTACAATCTCTTCACATGGAAGAAAAGCTACGTAAGAATATTTGTATATGTAAGGTTCACATAACTGCTTAATTTCCCTACTAAAAACGTTCTCTTTCAGGTTCCTCTGTTTCTCGTTCAGAAAATCTTCAGCCAAACTTTCCAATACATCAATGTTCAACTCTTCAACAGGTCATTGTTTTTATCCCTTCATCACCTTTCACTTGGATAAAGCAACTTACAGTCGACGTATTAAACTAGAGATATTATCTGAACCATGCAGTCTT
>NC_025687.1:1774623-1786790 GCF_000633955.1 Camelina sativa
CATGCAGTCTTCTCCTTGAACGAGAATACTGCACAGTCAACATGGGCAAAGAAGTGAAGGCAGGATTAGATGAACTAGAGTCATGGTGCAGCCAAGCGACTGAAGAGGTATAAAGTTGCCTGAAAAAAGTTGTAGTAACCAAACATTTTTAGGACATGATTTCACTTGCTACTCTTGAATGCAGTTCGTAGGATCTTCTTGGGATGAACTGAAACACACAAGACAAGCCGTCTTGCTCCTGGTTTTTCTTCTTTTCTTGACAGTGTACGACTCTCCCTCTTCTTTTCTCGTTCCTGAATGTTCATGTGCTTTTTCTTTCAGATTACAGAACTGAAATCCACAATTACATACGATGATCTTACAACCAACCTTTGCTCGGTAAGTCTCTGCTTCTCTGATGTCACAATTCCATTAAAGAGTAGAAGAACAATTAGACATCACAAATGACAGGTTTCAGAATCAAACTGTGCAAAGATATGTATCTATTTAGACTGAGGAATGCATGGAGGACTTTAGTCTAGAACCTAAATCCGTTGTAGCCTTCTGTTATCTCTATTAGGCTTAATTAACCTTCTTCCAATATGTCTCCGTTTGTCAGGTTCTTAGTACTGAGCAATTGTATAGAATATGTACTCTCTGCAAGGACAAAGACAACGGCGATCATAACCTATCACAAGAGGTAACATTGCTCTGAGCTCTGACAAACCAAAAAGAAAATAAAGACACTCTCTATTAAAATATTCTATTTCGGTTTCAGGTGATTTCCAACTTAAAACTTCAAACGACAAATGAAGATGAAGATAGCCGTTCCTTCTTGCTAGACGACGATTCCAGGTACTGACTAAAATCATTTACAAAAATTATTCAGACATCTTGAGCTTATATACGCTCATAAGTAATTCCACCGTTTGTGTGAACACAACAGCATCCCTTTTGAAACCGATGAGATCTCGAGCTGCATGCAAGAAAGGGACTTTGCGAATGCAAAATCAGCTTCTGAGCTCGCTGATAACCCCAACTTCCACTTTCTTAAGGATTGAGAAACTGTTTATTCAGCCTTGGTAGTATAATATCGGTTTTGGCTTTGCGTTTGTAGATCCATAGTTTTCTTTTCGTACGCCTCGCTCTATTCTTTTGATTTTTTCAGGCTCCTTACTTGTGAGACAAGAAACCTTAAGAGCAGTTTTTAACAGTGTAATACAAATTTTGATTTATATACGACGGCCCAGATCGGGATTCGGATTGCCACGTCGTCACATGGTTAACACTTAACAGAAACCAGAATGGTTATGAACAAGACCGGTTGGTTACAAACCGGTTTGCCTTTGGTCAAAATTTACGCATTTTGATACATGAACATAGATGTTTGCACAAACAAAAAAAAAAAAGAACATAGATATTTTTCTTTCTTTTTGTTAGTTATGTCAACTTCTTGGGTAAAACTTTAAAATTATGATACTGGAGAATTTTAAATAAAGAAACCGTGACGATGGACAACCACGCATAAACCCTATTTAAAAACTTATAGACAACTGCAGAAGCAAAAAGAACAACGTATAATAATAATTAATAGCAATAATTGAGCCATATTAGTACTAGTATTAAAATAGGTTTGACATATAAATAAGGGGTGAAAAAGAAAGATGATAAAATTTGAGGGAAAATGCAATGTACATCTGCAAGAATCTTGGGAGACGGCTTAAATTTTACCCGTTTTTCTAAGCATTTAATTCCATCGCAATTAAAGTTTTAACAAACAACTTCTCTTTGCTATAATTAGCTACTAACATCCATGTTGTATATAAATAGTAGTATTATTAGTTGGTAGTAATTTAAAATAATTCTGCTCATATCATAGTCATACCAATACAATATAGAGAAAAAGTTTACTCTCCCTTTGGGGTGGTACGTTGATTATTAAAAATAAGTAAGCCAGTAAATTACTTCGAAAATATATTGTAAAAACGGGGGATATTTATATTCTTTGTTTTCATAATGAGTATATAAAACATTTTTTCGTTAAACAAAAAAACCATTCACTCCATAATCAATTCAATCGGCGGTACAGCTTATTTAGTGCAAAATAATAATGAAAATAACATTCTCCTTCTTTCTCTAATACAACTCGTCGAGTTGACTAATTTTTAGCAGATCTCTATTATACACTTCTTTCGAATACGAATATAGGAAAAGATTCATAAAAAAGAATATATATACTAGTAATTCATATTTTGGAATTAAAAAAGGAAACTCGTGACCACATAAAATAACCCAAAAGCCAAATTACTAAGAAAAGTACTATATATTTATCATATATTGTTATTTCTTTTGTTAACAATTATTAATCACACTGATTTGTTAGCTACCACATGCCGCTTATTATGTGTGACACACGATACATGACGCTTGAAAATCAAACCAAACTATTCCCCTTGATGCATACATTAGTAGTCCTTTTTTATATATCAGAACATTAATACTGTAAAATACAGATCATAAATATTAGAAGATTAAATCCTGATGAACTGATTTGGACTAAAAACTGTTCTGGAAAACCAATGTAAATAGGAATAAGTATCAGCAAATATGAATAACATGTATGTAACATATGTTTAAAACCAATTTAAATATTCCAACCAAAAGAGAATCAGCAAATATGAATAAGATCATCAGAAAATGTCTTCAAGAAAAATCATCAGAAACTTTACAGATCGTATAGTTATAAGGGGGTTGACCAGTAAAAAATAGTTCACCATAATGGTCAAGAAGACACCTGAGGCTGATGATGGTATAAATTAAATCAGAAAAAACATGTGAGATCACATGGATTTCCCATCTTTCACTATCTCAAACTCTTTTTTAAGGGAACCATTTGACTCCAATCATTCATTATATTTCCATACCCTTACAGTTATTACAGTTATGGAGTTAGTTGCATCTCTATCTTCTTCTTCTTCTTCTTTTTCTCTTCTTCTTTTTTCCTCTATTTATATTTTAGTATTCCATGTTGTGCCACAGATTTTTCCCAAAAAAAGGAAAAAAATTATAGTATATCTTTCTGATCAAGATTATATTTTACATATAATCCATTTATTGTTTTGAGATTTCTTCTATCATGTGTAATCATTGATGATGTCTTCCATGATAAAATTATGCCGGTTCTTTCGCACCTCCAAGAACCTATGATATGCTTCCGAAAATATTCTCGTAATCCATTGTATTTTCTCTTAAAGTCTTCTTTGTTAGAACTGTTGGAATAGTGTGATACATAACTAAGAATGTAAAAATGTACTTGCCCTAGACTGATCCGCTATGGTTGGGTTAAAGTTGGAGAGTTTTTTTGGCATAGTTAAGTTTCTTAGAAGTCAAACGGGAAATTAAACGGAAATGAGACTTTGATCATATCCTTTAGATTTACTGCAAATCTCATCTCATTTTTGAAAATTTCTAAGTGAAAACAAATACTATATAGTTGTTTTTAAAATGAGTTTATGTGACAAGTAATACGAGTAGTAGCACCGAGTCACCGACCCCTAGTGTTGAGTATCAACATCGCATGTTTTGTTTTTTTCTTTCTAAATGGCTTCAAGCCTTCAATTATATTACTATGCGTTAGTCCGCAGTAATCCACATAAAACAATTAAGAGAAAATAAATGTTCGTATATTTTTCAAGATATGCTATTCATCTATAAAAAAATTACAGGCAATAAAAAAAATCAAAAAACAAAATTGAGGCGGCATAAAATTAGGTAGGCTTTTATGCTAGACTTAAAATTGTAACATGGGATTTTGGGTCTCTAATATTTTTTTTTTAATGAAGTCACATGATTAAGACCGATCGAATCTGGTTAATGTCAATAAAAAATACAGTATGAGTTTATATAGTATAAATTAATAAATATATGCAACAAAAAAAAGTATTTCGGAAATTCCATTTTACTAGTTTAGCAATAATTTGTCCCTTTCTCTCGTAATATATGATAAATTTTGTTTTTTTTTTTGCTTTGCGAGATTCTCTGGCAATAATTACACTTATTGGACGAAAAAAGTTGGTATTCAGTAAACTAAAATATAAATATTATTCTTTTTATCATACCAAATAATTTTTCAGATGTTAGAAATGATTGGCATTACATATATACCCACCAAAAGATTTGACCAATATTTGGATGATAGTGTCGCATATTTGATGATTATGTTATGTCAGTTTATTTTTTATTGAGTCCACTTATGGTCTTCATTTATGGGTAGCAAATATGGGTTGGTTTTGCTAATGGTCAAATGAGAGATCACAAAGTCAAATGATTATTTTTTTTTAAAGATAAATTTCTGATTAATTAGCACAAAAAGAGTTTACTATTCCATTCCCCATGTTTCCATGTGATGATATACACAAACTATGCCTTCCCAATTGTATTCGCCATAGATATTATTTCTCTTCAATATTATTTTTATTTTGAGAAAATAAAAGCAAAATTCAATATACTCTCCCTCAAGAAGATTTTTTTGTCCGCTTATTTGGAACTGGAAAATTTAGTTAATGAATTTAATAAATTTATAATCATAATGAAAATAATAACTTTGTCTTGGATAAAAATTTAACTTTCTATTAATAATTACTAATTAGATACGGATTTTTAGAATATAAACTACAGAAACAGAAAGAAAAAAGAAAAAAATATAACTGGATACTAAAATAAAAACTAGTTAAAAAGAAATATAGACACTACAGTAAGATATTGGTATGCTGGTAGTATCAACGTCTGTATACAATCCATACATAGTAACATAAATGGGCGAATAGCACGTATGATGTATGCACGTAAATCAAAACACTGCACCGAACATTATAATTAATTTAAACCAACATACCGTAAGAATACTTAAATATGTGTAATCGGTGCATTAATGTTAACTCTCGAGGTTTCTAGGAAATGAGACCACACCACTACCCAAGTCTTGGAATATGGTAAATGTAATCAATTCCCAAAGTCTTTTTAGTTTTCACTTCTCACTTTGTGATCTCTCAATCAACGAGAATGGAACACGCCTTCAATTTCGATTCTCTATATCTATGCATCAAATTAACCAAAAGATAGTGTGTATTCCAAGAAATGTTCAGCAACTACCATTATCCACAATTCCACATGTGAACTTATTTAACTTGATGAAACTTACATGATGAGTACATCTGTACATATAAATAATGATTTGACTAGATATTATGAGTAGTAAGAAATTTTAAACTCATACAAGTTATTCTACCATTCATTTTAGGGACTACAAATAATAAAACATGATATTCTAACATGTGGATTATATACGATTACATATATTCGTACGTTAGATTTCATGAATCTGTCTAACATGTAGATTATATACGATTAAACATAGTGTTACGAGATAGTTACAACTTACAAGGATATATATGCGATTTTTTGGGTTAAGTACTTAAATAATAAAATGTGGCTTTCAATATGTTGAGTAACGATTTTGTTTCCTTTTACGGTTTTAAATTACGATATTATATTTTGGTAAACGAGTTATGATATATTCTACATAAATGGTCGGTGAAACTAAAGGGTAAGAACTTCAGACTATTCTCGAGAACTTCTATTCAATTTAGTTTCATACTATCCGATTATGTATGGAAATTAAAGTTAAATACGTAAAATTCTCTGCCAACGCAAGCGCATGTTGGTTCTCCTCTAGATTGGTGCATTTTGTTCTACACCTTTTTCCGCTTATACTTAAGTGCATATTCTTTTTCTTTTAAAAAGGGTAAAGTTTAGAATAATATTAACATATAATTTATTTCTTCAATATGCATATATATGAGGTATAAATTCATAGTTTGACAAATAGCATCGGTAGTTTTATTGAAATAAAATCTTTTACTTCTCATTAATTAGTCATTAATTAGAATCCGAAGTTTGAGCAAATGGGAGTTTTGAGCAATCACATCCTGTTTTTAGTTACTAAAAGTATTGTCTTTCGATGAAAAAGTTGTTAATTATTTATCCGTTTCTATATCAATTCAATATGTTCGAAGTTCGAACGTTCATGTATGTTGCCTATTCCAATAAGTTTGTACATGTAATTTGGAAATATGCAACATCCCAATGAATGTCTTAACAACCAAACTATATACTATAAATATAGATAGGTTCATTGGATCTTGATAACAGTTTATCACCACTCAGAAGAAAAATACAAATATTTATAAGTATAAATGTATTTAAAACTTAAGATTCTTTTCGCATGTATGTTGCTATGAAGGTCTTATATAAGAAACGGGTGTAACTGCTTGTATTATTCATTTTATAATACTGTATTCAAATTATATACATCTATATATATAGAAAGTACAATAAGTTTCCCTTTATAATATGTGTATCAAAATACAAATTCTTTGGCAGTTTGGATTAAACCGTTCAATCATCTGATCACTCGGTCATATATAAGTCCTAATCCTCCTAACTAACTATCATTAGGATGGAAAATTATTATGACAACAATTTGAATAACGATACTAAAATTCGAGTGGGAAAAATTATGAAACTCAAGTTGTTAGTACGTGGCTCTCTAGACGTAAGTCATCGATCATGTGAGTTAGTAGACGAAGAAACACTTATTGAAACGCTCTTTAGTTTTGTTGTTCTTCAAAATAGAATTACGTACGTACGTATCGAGTAAATATTTAGTAATTAATTCTAAGAAAAGTTGTTACTATTCTTACTATATCTCTTATAAAGAGTTATTTCTTTTTCTCGTGGATACAAGATATCTTGATGTGGCGATATCTGTTGACCCATACGTCAAGCAAAACCCCACAAATCATTAATACTTTTACTTATTTATTATACGTACATATGTATATATGTTCAGGGTGGGATTACATTTCAATTTCCTTTATTTATGAAAATAGTTAATTCGTCTGTGGATTGGGGAAGTCTGTGGGATGTGTAGCCACACCTGATGGAGGTTTAACCACGTTGCCTCAAATTCGACAACCATATATACTTTCCAATTAAAATTATTTAATCGTCATAGAAAATTAATACTAGTAACTATAACTAGCCTCCTATTACTTCATTTAATATAACATTTAATTACCTAGAAAATAATACTATAATAGTAAAATCTTTTTTTAGGAAAAAACAAAAAAAGGTCCCTTTTGTGAGTATGTTATTCATATTAACTCTTTTCCTTAACAATTTTTTCTCCATAAATTATATTATGTTCTAAGTTTATGCCTGCACCACATGACGTACGTAGAAATTGTGGTATTTCTACAAAACAAAACCAAAGGGGAGCAAAATAGAAATTCCCAAGTACCAATGGACCTTTCATGTTTATGTATATACATGATCGTGTAGCAAAATGCGTTGTCATGTCTCTTCAGTGTAATCGATCATATAAGCAACATATGTGTAACACTTCTGTTTACCCTTAATGATTCCCACGTTGGCAGCAACCTGACATCAAATTTAATTATCGTGCTTTCTTTCTCTTCTCAAGTGTATATCTAAAGTCATGTCTCCTCTCTCAATAAATAACGCTTTGAATCCTGATCTTAACTTTTTTTCTTTGGACAAACATGAATCTTGATCTTAACTAATATCCATTTTAATGGGGTTGTGTAATATCGACGAGTGCTGAATAAAAATGTAACATTTTGGGCACATTTAACAACACCTAGTATATCCTTGTAGCCAAAAAAATATCATTGATCTCGTTAATTATTAGAAGCCATTTTCTTACATCCGGCAAATTTAAAAACATTTAGTTAGTTACTTAGTTCTTTTACTAATTAATAGAGATAATCTCCATCCAGTATACGTAACTGATATTTGTCATGCAAAGAAAAGGAGATGCAAAATATTGAACCACTTTTCTTGCGACTAAATTATTGTATTTGTTGGACGAGGATTAGTTTAATACCAATAAGTAGAACATATGAAAAGATACAAATAAATAAATCATGGTGGGCTGCAAGCTTATCATTTGAGAGATAAATAACATTCAGAAGTTTTAAATATAATAAGAATAATATATTTACTAATTTTACAAAGACCAATTTGCTTTAATTCTTCTTCTCTATATATACATCTTCTTCTTCAATCCAACAAAACACACACATACACTCACATCTCCATCCTCTTGTCCTAAAAAGCTTCCAATACCTGATAAAGTTTTTTATAACACATTCTTAGAAATTCTTCTGTTTTTTCTTTCCTCAGAACCAGACAAACAAACTCTAAAGTCTGTGGAAGATGTATGGAAATAATAACAAGAAGTCTATCAACATCTCGAGTATGTTCCAAAACTTCATCCCCGAAGGCGACATATTCTCCCGGCGTTGCATCTGGGTCAACGGTCCGGTCATCGTAGGAGCTGGCCCGTCGGGTCTAGCCGTCGCTGCGGGTTTGAAACGTGAAGGAGTACCGTTCATAATCCTTGAGCGAGCTAACTGCATTGCTTCTTTATGGCAAAACAGAACCTACGATCGCCTCAAACTCCATCTCCCTAAACAGTTCTGCCAGTTACCAAACTATCCTTTCCCGGATGAGTTCCCGGAGTACCCTACCAAGTTTCAGTTTATTCAGTACCTTGAGGCCTACGCAGCCAACTTCGATATCAACCCTAAGTTTAACGAAACGGTCCAGTCCNAATAAGTAGAACATATGAAAAGATACAAATAAATAAATCATGGTGGGCTGCAAGCTTATCATTTGAGAGATAAATAACATTCAGAAGTTTTAAATATAATAAGAATAATATATTTACTAATTTTACAAAGACCAATTTGCTTTAATTCTTCTTCTCTATTTATACATCTTCTTCTTCAATCCAACAAAACACACACATACACTCACATCTCCATCCTCTTGTCCTAAAAAGCTTCCAATATCTGATTAAGTTTTTTTTACAAATTCTTAAAACTTCTTCTGTTTTTCTTTCCTCAGAACAAGACAAACAAACTCTAAAGTCTGTGGAAGATGTATGGAAATAATAACAAGAAGTCTATCAACATCTCGAGTATGTTCCAAAACTTCATCCCCGAAGGCGACATATTCTCCCGGCGTTGCATCTGGGTCAACGGTCCGGTCATCGTAGGAGCTGGCCCGTCAGGTCTAGCCGTCGCTGCGGGTTTGAAACGTGAAGGAGTACCGTTCATCATCCTCGAGCGAGCTAACTGCATTGCATCTTTATGGCAAAACAGAACCTACGATCGTCTTAAACTCCATCTCCCTAAACAGTTCTGCCAGTTACCAAACTATCCTTTCCCGGATGAGTTCCCGGAGTACCCTACCAAGTTTCAGTTTATTCAGTACCTTGAGGCCTACGCAGCCAACTTCGATATCAACCCTAAGTTTAACGAAACGGTCCAGTCCGCCAAATACGACGAGACGTTCGGGCTGTGGCGGGTTAAAACCATATCGAAGATGGGGCAGCTCGGTTCTTGCGAGTTTGAGTATATCTGCAGGTGGATAGTGGTGGCTACGGGAGAGAATGCTGAGAAAGTTGTGCCGGATTTCGAAGGTCTAGAAAACTTTGGCGGCGATGTTCTCCATGCTGGTGACTATAAATCCGGTGGAAGGTACCAAGGGAAAAAGGTTTTGGTCGTGGGATGTGGAAACTCCGGTATGGAAGTCTCTCTCGATCTCTACAACCACGGAGCAAACCCGTCGATGGTCGTTCGTAGCTCTGTAAGTACCAAAACTTCTAGTCTTTTCATCCAAAACAGAGCATCATCCTCTGTTTCTATAACTCTGTTTTTAAAAAACATAGCATCTAATACTCTGTTTCTTTCCTTGATATTATCAGGTTCATGTGTTACCTAGAGAGATATTTGGGAAATCAACGTTTGAGTTAGGAGTTACGATGATGAAGTACATGCCGGTTTGGCTCGCGGACAAGACCTTACTCCTTCTAGCGAGGGTGATTTTGGGAAACACCGATAATTACGGTCTAAAAAGGCCAAAAATTGGACCGTTAGAGCTAAAGAACAAGGAAGGGAAAACTCCGGTTCTTGACGTCGGAGCATTGCCTAAAATAAGATCGGGAAAGATCAAAATCGTCCCCGGGATCATAAAGTTCGGAAGAGGAAAAGTTGAGCTAATAGATGGCCGTGTTCTTGAGATTGATTCCGTCATTCTAGCTACCGGATACAGAAGCAACGTTCCTTCATGGCTTAAGGTAATAAATAATTATAGAACACATCTCTTTCATTGTTTCTTTCTTCTAAAGATTTTGCTTAAATTTTAATGATGTCGGAAGAAAAAACACAAATACCCACCCGACCCGGTCCGAGTTTAGTGAAAACCCGACTCAAATTGTGTTTCGAATGTGACCAATCATAAATGCAAATACTGAAAAACATTTACGTTAATATTTTCATCGAAAAGGATACAAAAATCGTGGTANTGGCTCATGACATTGCTAATAGGTGGAAAGAAGAATCTAAGCAACAGAAGAAAACTGCTGCTGCTCGTCATCGTCGATGTATCTCACATTTCTAATCATTCAAAACAAACAATATTAGGGAATATTATATATACTACAAATGGATGTGAAAACAAAAAAAAATCAAAAAAAGATAATTAAGCCCTCTCCTTGGAAGAAAAAAAAAAGAATTGTGAAAAAGAAGTTTTGGGGGATTTTTCTTTATTTATTAGGAAGATGTGGCTTATTTATATATATTTTTTATTTAATTTTTACGAATGCTTTTTTTTTGTTGTTTTGTTTTGTTTCTTTTTTTGTTCATTTAGATTTTGAACTCTGTAAGAAGTTTTGCTTAATCTAATATGACAAATACTTTACGGTTTTTGTAATCCTCGTGATGCATCAAGGGTTATCTCTATCATTTTTGCTGTTGTTGTTAGGAACAATGGAGAAGATTAAACAAAAAAAGAAACAACTAATTTCATGCTGTTTCATCATTGGAAGAATACTCTCACAAGTTAGACCTGTTATTTTAGTGATTTGGGAATTATTAGCCATTTTTGTAATGTTTTAATGTGGCAAATGATTGAGATTACACATGATTATCGTAGACGGTAGACCATCCATATACTCAAATCCCACTATCCCAGGGAAGAAAAAAGTTGTATACTAAAAAAACATGCTTTTATCTAAGATATGCAAAATCATTACGGATTATGGAAAATTTGGTCTATTTATTTGTACACAAATGGATATCCAAAGATTTATAACATTATCAGAAAAACATGAGTATCCACCTAAGATTATAGCTGATAATTAAATTAAAATATGTTTGATAGTTTATCTTCTCCATAACATTAATTAATGAAATTACATAATATCTATTTTGAAAATTGGATACAAATCCAAAAATATACAATGTATGTATATTCACCAACATTTTTTGACATTATTTATCTGTCAAATTGCAGTTTAAAAAGAATTCAACCATATATTCCACTGAATATAGAGAAACAAAAACGTTTATATACTCTGTATATGGACAAGGTCTCTGTTGAAAATAATTCAAACTATGGTGCCAAAGATGAGACATTTATGAGTTTCACTTGAGGTTCTGAGAGTCTGCAGCAAAGTCAATGAACCAGCAGAACAGAGAATTGACAAACTAAAGGACAAAAAGAGCAAAATTGTGCAGTTTACTATTTGTGAAATGTGGTGATGAGTGAGTTAAGTAAAAACAATGGTTCCATCTTCTCTGTCCAAACAAAACAAAAAAAAGAAAAAACATTAAAAGCTAATTCCCCCCAACTGTGTAAATGTCTGGTTCCCATCCTCTTAAAACAGCCTGCAACCTTTTACTCAGACATCACCTTAACCTAGAGATATGGAGGAAGGAAACCACATGGGATGATTTTGATTCAGCCGCTGATTTAGACTGTTTCTTATTCCCTGTTCTCTGTCAGAAAACACCAAACCGACCCATCTTTTCTTGCCGGTGTCTTACCAAATTCACGAGGGAAATATTTTTGGATATTACTAACATACTACAACTTGAGAAACAGTAGGACCAATGTACATTTACACACTGTAGGATGAGATATACACTTGCAAACTTACATGAAAATACCTAAAACGTTCATTTCTTGGAGAGCATTTGATCTATTTGGCCGTTTTTGTTGTACATTTCCACTATCTTTTTCGCATATGATGGCATGTG
>NC_025687.1:1787103-1794738 GCF_000633955.1 Camelina sativa
GGAAAGACATCTTAATTGCTAGAAGAACACTCACCGCTAATGCATTTGTGTAATCAAAGCAGCTGCAGAATGAAAAAAAAACAAACAAAGGGTTTGTGATTGTAGACAAGCTTTTACAAATTTCCTATAGCTAGTCTATTTCAAGGTATAGCACCAATGAAGAGACTTGTATTACCTATAACATGATGGAGCTATGACGTCTACTAAATCGTTTGCTGGTAGACAGAAATAGGGAACCTGTTATACCCAGAAAGTTTTTGAAACGACTTTAAGCTGCAACATTACAGAATACAGAACAACACATTATTTGAAGCGACTATACCTCTTCAATGTGTCCGTCCNTGAAAATACCTAAAACGTTCATTTCTTGGAGAGCATTTGATCTATTTGGCCGTTTTTGTTGTACATTTCCACTATCTTTTTCGCATATGATGGCATGTGTCTGTTGGCTCTGCAGATGAATATGCCGCTTTGGTTATTAAAGGGCGATTCGATAATATAGAAAGACACAGTTAGCATAAACGTTTATCTATAGGAGTGTGCTTCAAATTTTTACCTTTGTTTCCCCCATTTTCGGTTTACATACAAATAGTTTCTGATGGTATGGTAATCCAACGAGTACCGAGCAAATTCTAGACCCTTAGGACCAACCTGAAGCAAGCATTCTTTTGCTAATTAGGAGAGTCTTGACTTTTTTATGCAATGAGCTTGCCTCCTTGTTTGTGTAATTGTGTTCATGAGAAAAGAATCTTACCAAACTTAGGATGAACGCAATAATGTTCCCAACAAATAGTGGCGCTGGCTGAGCAGGACCTTGACCTGAGTAATTATAGAAAAGTGACAAGATTAGAAGACTACATCACAATGTTAGTTGCAAACATTTCATGTGAAATTTCTTTTTGGGATCTAGCATTAGGTTGAACTGGAATATGCCATAAGCAAAAGAATTTCGAATAAGTGTGAAAACATACCAAACTTAGCATCATCGTCTGCCTTAACGGTTTCTGTCACAAAAGGTCGTCGATCACCCTGAAACAACAGCAAAAAGATGTGTTTGTTCGAGTTTTCTGTTAAACAGACTCTTAAGTCTTAAATATAATAACAAACCAAAAATGTCAGAAACTTTACGCTGCTGATTGTTGGAGTGATCTCCAGAAGGTTTTCTACCAAGCTGAGCATTTCTTTCCCACGTTCATTTCTGTGGTTTAAGGCATAAACAAAACTAGTTTTATCCAACCAGACGAACCTATATGGTCCATTCTATAATATGTAAGTAGAAATATTGACCTCACTGTAATATACTGTGGATGGTCAGTCATGTTCAGACCTGAATACTTTGGAACACCCATGTAACCGATAACCAAATCCTAGATTAACAAGCGCATAACATAAGGAAATGTTTAAAATTGGCAGACTCAAAATTAAGTGGAAAGACATCTTAATTGCTAAAAGAACACTCACCGCTAATGCATTTGTGTAATCAAAGCAGCTGCAGAATGAAAATAAAACAAACAAAGGGTTTGTGATTGTAGACAAGTTTTTACAAATTTCCTATAGCTAGTCTATTTCAAGGTATAGCACCAATGAAGAGACTTGTATTACCTATAACATGATGGAGCTATGACGTCTACTAAATCGTTTGCTGGTAGACAGAAATAGGGAACCTGTTATACCCAGAAAGTTTTTGAAACAACTTTAAGCTGCAACATTACAGAATACAGAACAACACATTATTTGAAGCGGCTATACCTCTTCAATGTGTCCATCCAAGTGTTTGAGTTGGACCTATAAGAGAAGTTGAACAAGATTAGCAACGCCAAAGAAAATGTCAGATAAGTATGGTTCGTATTAATGCTAACCTTGTAATCTTGCATAAATTCATAATGGAGAACAGTCTCTGGCTCCTTACTAGCCGCTTTCAGAAACTTGTCTAGTCCATCTCGTGTTCCATTGTCCACTATTGATTAAAGGTGTTATTATTACTTGTTCAAAACATGTAATAAGCAATCCTACACCTACGCGTACGAGACCCAAAGCACNTAAAATAAGTAGAAATATTGACCTCACTGTAATATACTGTGGATGGTCAGTCATGTTAAGACCTGAATACTTTGGTACACCCATGTAACCGATAACCAAATCCTAGATTAACAAGCGCATAAAATAAGGAAATGTTTGAAATTGGCAGACGGAAAGACATCTTANGTCCACAAAAAAGTTGGAACCATACCTTGCACTTGGCAACCCACACCACAGAAAAGAAGACGTTTCACTCCGGAAGTCTGTTATAATGCAACTTTCAATTTCATTTGAAATGGACTCAGCGATAGAAAACACATACGAGAAAGAGGGTTTTGCAGATAACCTCAATTAATTCAAGCGTATTAAGATTAGGAGACAGAGTTGGCTTGACACCTCTTGCAGCCAAAACTTCTTCAGGTGTCCTTGGAATGAAAAGAAATGAAACATCAAGAGGCATTTAAAGTCAGAGTAATAGCTGAATATGGATCCACAATCAAAATGGAGACTTGTGGAAGAATGACCTCAAAAATAAACCACAGAAGAAAGATGGAAAACCTGGCTAATACTGGTCTTGGAGATAATCTGTCTTCAGGATCACTGTAGTTTTCAATAAATGAGTTACATGATTAGATGGAAAAAGCTGAAGCATGGTTGATAGATGTCAGCATAGTCCATTTTTAATATTTAACAACAGTGTTACCTCTGCACACAGACAACAGCTTCTACGATGTTAGATTTTAACATCTCAATGGCTATGGTTGTGACGATTCCAGTCCACTGTGCTCCTGCAACCAAAGATAGAAGGAAAAGTAAACCACAAAGCTAAGCCCAATTCAAGCTTAGGTGGACATTCATTCCTATTTACAACCACATGAAACGCAAATGCTACACAACTTTCAAGATGAGTAATAAGATCCAAACAAAATGTATTTAAGCCTTCGTCCACAGATATTGTATAAAAATTAAACGAAAGAGTAACCAGTAAGACAAAGCATGTTTTATTATGAACGAGACACAAAACTAGAAAATGTAACAGTGGTAAGGAAGCGTCTGTGTACCTTCAACAGGCTTCAACTTACGAGCATAGAGCTGCTCTTGATGCACCCCAAAATATGTATCTGCTAAGGAATCTGCATTCCTTCCTCTATCATGCACAACAGGTTCCAAGCTCTGCACAAAAACTGAAACAAAATAAGAATCTTAAGCCATCAATTTGAAATGCAGCAAATCTTATCCATTTCAAGGCCATGTGGGCATTACCTCAATCCTTGACATTCCATCTCCAAGAAATGCACATGCATCCTTCACATGGGCAATGTAGTAGGTGTCGCATAACCCACATTGACTGCAAACCCATTACAACACCAAGGATTTTGATAAGAACAAGACAAAAAAATAGGGATGTAAACAACAACAACAACAACAACAACAGAAAAATAAAAGACAAAACCAAACCTGCAATGGTCTTTAGCTGGATAGGTTCCTCCGGGTGGGATAGGTCTGGACTTTTCCCTCCAGTCTTGTCTTAGTTTAACTTTGTTTTTTGGCTCTGAATTCATATCTGCATTAGAACTCATATGAGAAGGCTTCATGAAAAACACACACACAAGGCAGAGATCGATGCAAGATGAAACGAAATCTGTTCATAAATTCTTATACTTTCAAGCATAAACTACCACAGTGAAGTAAAAGATACTACTCTAACACAAATTTGTATCTTCAAAGTTTCGAACTCGATAGTGACAGACAGCCATGGACGACCAGTTCAAGCATTCGACAAACATAACAAATATGTTCCAAAAGAAATTCCGAATCTAACATATAAAATTACATCGCTTTAACGAGTTCCAGGGATCGTTTCCACTCGAAATTTTTTTTGTAAAGAAGGGTCTTTTAAGAAATTGAAGAATCAACAACGATGTGTTGTGAACAGAGAGTGCAACAAAGAGAAGATGTGGGCAGAACGAAATTGAGCACCATTCGAACGCGGAGAGGAAGAGTTAACGACAGAGAAGCATGGAGGAAGGAGAGAGAGCTTGGAGGTGACAGTAATCATGGTTTGCTCAGCGGCGAGAGAGAAGAGAGAAAGAAGATTTTTTTTTTTTTTTTGCTTACGATATCTTTTGGGTTTGATATAGGCACATCACTAACGGACACGTGTTAGAAAAAGAACCAAACTTGATGAAAACCATTATAAACCGGGTTTTGAAGAAAACGATTATAAACCGGGGTTTGGTTCGTTTAATGCATACTGGGAGTGGCAATTCGAATTTATTAATTAAGTTGGCAGAGAGAAAGAACACTTTCGTTCTTAATGGGCTAGAAAGGCCCAAAAACGGATTAGAGTTAGCCCAAAGTAAACTTAACCCGAGATAATCGAATCGGGTGAATTGCACACAAATTAAAATACCCGACCGGCTCCAAGAAAGTCACGTGACTTTAGGGTTTTTTTTTCTTTCTCTGGTGCACCGGCCGGTTCACCGGAATGTGTAAAAAATGGAAAAATCGAGAGAAATTATAATAGACAAAACAAGACAGTAGTGGGATTTAATAGTTCACAAATGTTGATAGAGATATTGAAAGGGGATTTAAACAAGAAACCAAACCCAGAAATTGAAACAAGAACCAAACCAAACCCAGAAATTGAAACAAGAGATTTAAACAAAAACCAAACCGAAGTTTTCAAAACCCACAGAAGCACTTCGATTCATCTTCCGGGCCGGCGGGAACGGGGCCAGCGTCGATCGCCTCTCTTGCGGCCAGAACAAGAGCTTTGGTGACAGTTTCCTTCGGCTTGGTCAAGAGTGCAAACAGGGCCATCGGTGGTTAGAGCATTAGCGACGGCTGCCTGATTGTTTTATTTTTTTCGGGATCACTTTTCATATTATGTTTTGGAGATTTTAAAAAAATTATTATTTTATTATCTTATAAAATTTTATTATTTTTTTACGTTGATTCGACTTAAAAACAACAAAATTTATTAATTTATAGAATATTAATGTATAGATTTTATTGTATTTTTGCTTTTGAACTTGGATGACTATATCTTTTGGGTTTGATATTAGGCAAGATGACGATATCTTTTGGGTTTGATATAGGCAAATCACTTACGGACACCTGTTAGAAAAAGAGCCAAACCGGGTTGAAAACCATTATAAACCGGGTTTAGGTTCGTTTAATACAGTGTCAAAATTTCAGCAGGATATGGATCTCTATGTTATAAAATAAGCCAATTTCTGGTAATTATTTAAACCGAAAATCAATTCGTAAACCGAAACGTAAACCACTCTTGGAAGCTTGCTGATGAAACTGTTTTAGACTCCTTTATTTTTTCTGTTGAAAAACTTGCAGAAAAACAAACACAGGCTGATGTTCCAGCAAAACCAATACAAGAAGAATACTGTATGTTGAATCGTTCTCTTATTACCCGATGAATAAAAGATAAAACAAGAACAAGTCAATCCTCGGTGAGATATTCATTCATTCATCATCGTCATCATATGCATTTGAGAGAAACTACCAAATCACCAGACATCAGGACGGAGTTCCCCAGTAGCCGGTGGCATCCAACGGCCAGAATTGTACACATTCTCACCAACTTTCCATCCCGGAACATCCTTCATTACATCAGCTTCGTATTCCAAATACTTTTTCCACTCAGACACAAACCTGTAAATACAAAGAATGCATAATAACCGCAGATTGAAATAAGATTTACCGTCTGTAGGTTGCTGTAGGAACAAATACTACTTAATATTCAAGAATATTACCTTTCATCTTCTTCTGCTTGAAGAATGGGAAGTATGGTCCTACGAGCAGCATATTTCTCTTCCTTCAATGCCCTAGACATCACATCAGTGTTGATTAGAACTTTGAATCTGAAAACTTTACTGATACAAATCACATTTGTACTTGATAATTTATGCAATTCGAAGTATCCAATCGAGAAGCTAAGGATGTCTATGACAAGAAATACGAGTTTCTCTTGTTAGGAGAAAACCATTGCAAGTCCTCTAAAGACCTACAGCTCGATACTCTTTCTTCTGAGTTCGACTGTTCGAGATAACGAGCATAAGAAGATGAAGTATATAACACTAATAGCTACTGAGAACCAGTATCCCAAATAATAGTATCGTAACTTACAACTAGATGCTTGCTTTCTTTATACTAGATTCACATATTAACAATTGTGGCTTACGGGATTTACAGATTGTTTGACAAACTTTATATTCATTATAGAAAGACACAACCTGAAGAATAATGTCATACTGATCAAGCTTCAACCAAAGTGCCATGGAACACACAAAAAATGATTCAACAAGCCATCAAATCAGTAAGAATTTAACCAATGCCTAAACTAGATAACAGAAGTACAAAACAACCTGAAATCATCAAACCCCTTAACAAGGCTACGGTTCCATAGACATGTCGAGCTTCAAAATCAAGAGTGATCCCGAAAAAAATTCCTAACAGCAAGCTAAAATATTCACCAACACCTCTGATTACGATAGAATTCCTCAAGTTTCATCAATTACTAACCACAATTTAACCTTTTTTTTCTTTACTACATTATTCACTCGAAACACAAAATTTAGCAAAAGCGATCTCCTTCTTACGTACCTGCGGATTTTGTTTCCTTGGCCGACCTGGTACATTCCCCAAGCAAAAGCACCAGAAACAGCAAGGAACATGGCCATAGCACTCGGACCCGTATTGGATATCCGGCGAGCATATCGTACCGGTGCAAACCCACCCGGTGGCGGACCATCCTGAAGCAGCGGCATATCCTTCACACTCGCCATCCCTGGCTTATTCCTTATCATCGCCTCCGTCATCTTCAACGCTCAATTTGATACGATTTCGATTTGATTTTTTTTTTGCTCAAAATCGAGTGTTGTCCTAGGGATTCCGATGAAGAAGAAAGAAAATGCAAACAACGAAACGAAGGGGAACATATGATGAAATGGGCTTTTATTAGGCCCATCTAAGATATGTTCAAAGACCCAAGTCCATTAATTAATTAGCAATTCACGTGACTCCACGTGATCTTCTTCTTCTTCTTACATATATAAAAGCCCTAAGCCTTCAGAATTGGCCGCCGCTAAGTTCAGTATCGACTAATCAAATAGAAGAAGGAAGCATGGTGGGATTTAAGAACAGATACATGTTGATGGAGGTATTTATGGATCCAGACAAGGATATTCTCGGAGAAGGAACACCGATAATTCTTACACAGTTCAATCTCTCCAAAGCAATCAAAGACAGCATCCTCGTCAATTTCGGCGAGTGTGGTCTAGGCAGGCTCGTCTATGGGATCCTTCCAGGTGAAATACGTGAATCCAATCACAAAGCTATGCATTGTGAGATCATCAAGAGAGGATCACAGACAAGTTTGGTCGGCAATCACGTTGGTCAAAAGCATAGGAAACTGTCCGGTGGTCTTAAACTTGCTCGATATCAGCGGCTGCATCAGAGCGTGTAGAGACACGGCCTTGATGTGCGACAAGGAGAAGTTTGAGCAGTCTAGTAAAAGCTTGTCTGAAGAGGAGACTCGGCAGATGAACAGTTGTCTCGACAAGATCAAACTATTGGAAAACTGAAACTTTCGAATTC
>NC_025687.1:1797523-1816226 GCF_000633955.1 Camelina sativa
CCCCCCCCCCCCCTAAGTTTTGAAAGTGTCCAATTTTCCCTTTTATCGGTATTTTTTCTCTGAATTCTTCTGAGATATAAACGGTAAGAAACTATTGGGTTTGGATTATTGGGTTTTCTCTTGTTACAGTTAAATTAGAGAAACTATTGTGAGGTTTCCCTGCTGAGTGTGTGCTCTGCTTAACGGAAGTTGAATCCCATGACCATTTATTTTTCAACTGCGGTTTGGAAAGAATTTGCATCCAAAATTTGGCCATCTCCACCTACGGATCTCTTCTCTATTTCCTATTGGATTATGCAAGCTAGGACTCAGCCGCAAACCCAAGCTTCCATCATTATCAAGCTTCTCCTGCAGACTTCCTGCTACCTTATTTGGCGTGAGCGCAATGCCAGGATCTTCGCCAACAACAACTCCTCTGCAACCGTCATTCAGACTGCTCTCGACCGCACCATTAGGGATCGACTTTTATCCTTCCCTGGCTCTTGCTGCTCCCTCTCATCTTCTCTTCTTGCTTTCTATTTTGGCTGTATTAATTTCCCTTTCTAGTTCTAGTTTCCTGCTTTCAATAAGTTGAATCAACATTGTAAAGAAAAAATCAGAAAATTTGGTATAAAATTTAACCTTTTACCAAAAAAAAAAACTATTGTGAGGTATGTTACTGGCGTATTTTTGTGATACGGGCGTATTTTTGTGAAATTTGAAAACTTTAAGGGTACAAAGTGCAAAGTCGTTGAATTTTGAGGTTTTTGATTAAATCTGACATTATCTGGTGGAGAAGAAAGAAACTATTCGGTGGAGGAGAAGAATTGAAACGATATCGGTAATCTAGCTCTCTTCAAAGTCTCTCACTTTAGCGATTACTTACTTGCTCTTGTAAGTTGTAACCATGTATTCGATCGCTTTACGGGTTTTAAATCGGTTCGTAATCTGACTTTGTACTTGCTTTTTGTTGTCAATGCATGTTAAGTGTTCGTTGAAATGTCTCACAGAACCAATTCATGTCTCTGCCTTTTGTGTTTCTATCCTAGCTCCTCGGATTTGATTCTTAACTCTAGCTTTAGTTCCTTTTGGAATTATTTTTGCTGTTATAGTCATGCGTTTGAATCCCATTAGTAATATTAAGTTTGTGTTAGCTTAAGTATTTAGACCTGAAGTTGCTAATTATGGATTCTGTGTCTGTGACAATGTGCAGGGAATGAGATCCCCTAGAACGTCGGAGGTTTGGAGGCTAGGCACTGTCAACTATTTGAAATCCCTTAAAATTCAAGACAAGTTAGTTTCCGAGAGAAAAGCTCATCAAATTCCAGATACCCTTCTCTCCCTTGAGCATCCACCAACTTACACACTCGGTAAACGTAGAACCGATCACAATCTACTGATCCCTCAATCTCAACTCACTAAAATTGGAGCTGAGCTTCATTATACTCAAAGAGGAGGAGATATCACATTCCATGGCCCTCGTCAAGCCATCTTATACCCCATCATTTCTTTACGCAGCATTGGTTTTGGTGCTAGGAACTATGTGGAGACATTAGAGCGGTCAATGATCGAATTTGCTTCCATGTATGGCGTGAAAGCTCGTGCAGGAAACAAATGTGAGACTGGGGTTTGGGTTGGGGATAGAAAGATTGGTGCTATTGGGGTTAGGATATCTTCTGGAATCACTTGTCATGGTTTGGCCTTTAACATTGATCCTGATTTGAACTACTTTGAGCACATTGTGCCTTGTGGGATTGCTGATAAGGAAGTTACATCTTTGAGAAGAGAGACGGATGCTCTGCTTCCTTCGGAAGAAGTGATTCATAAGCAGTTGATTACTTGTTTGGCCAATGCGTTTTCTTATGATGATGTTGTGTGGAAGGAAGATCCCTCGGTCATTTTGGACACCAAAGATGACGAATAATCTGGTTTAATTCTCTTCTTGTCTCCCAAATGTGATATCATCTTACTGGATCAAGCAACCCTATAAATCCTAATCTAGTCAAGTTTATCTTGTTGTTATGCCTTCCAAAAATATTTTTTAAAGACAAACATTTAATTATTGATTTTCTATTTAAGATATGGTAAATAATATGATATGCATAAATTTTATTGGAGAAATGAAAACTTATTTATTGAATCTGATAACCTATACATATATCATCTTTCATAACATCATATAAAATTACTACTTCCAAGGAAAACATTTAGGCCCTTTTTTATCGAGCCTGCATGGACCATCAGGTTTTATATCCCATTTACATTGATCTTTACATATATCTTGATCTCTCTGCGCATCAAATATATCAAACTGTTTGGATTCACTGCCCCATTGAAAACTGCAAAAGAACAATGTTGATTTCCAAAAATTTGGTTGGAACTTGAACTCGTAAAATTGGTTGAAAGGCACCACGTGAGATCCTAGATCGTCTTGCTTGGATTGGCAATGGACGGTAAGAGGTGGACCGCCAATCAAGTTTGTCATCGTGACGTGCGTATCGCGCCAGAACGGTGGAATCTTGCCATGACCCGAACCAAACAAAAGAAACACGAACAAGAAAACAATATTAACTTTTTGCTGATCTCCCATTTTGATATATTTCAGATTGCTTTTTATTCAGACTGCTCTTGGAGTTGATTTTATAGTATTTTCAGTGCTTCGATCCTTGTAGTTTGTAGTAGTAACGCCAATTGACTATTGACCTATCAAAAATAAATGCCAAGGACTTCATTAAATACCATTTGACCAGCAATTGCAAATCAGTAAAATGAGCATTTAGCATGGTTCGACCCCAAAAAAACAAAAAAAAAAATTGGATCTTAATGGATTGTGGTCGTCCAAAGACATGATCAAAACAAGTACATTGCATTTTTTTTGTTCAAAATTTTATATGGTAATCCGTTCGTATCTAGCTATGTCAAGTTTCTCTTGTGAAAGTGTAATAGAGAGAAGTGCTTGTTCTGTATCTTGGAGAACAATTTTAATCCCAAGATCTGTTAGCATAAAGTCTTTTTTTAACAGTGTGTATCCACTGAACATACCTTATTCCGAGGCCGCTGTGTGGAAAGTCGTCTTTGATCTTGTTATGTCTACCCAAAAAACGCTTGTTTCTTACCCTGAGCAATCCCATTATTTCGGTTTATCTAGGTTTAATCTGATTTATGTTTCCTCGGGTAAATTTGAAGAGGTATATATACATACACCAAACAAATATTAAAAAAAAAGCAACCAAGATATCACAAGTGGGAGGCGATTTTTTTTCATTCTATAACTCCAAGAGCAGTCTGAAAAATATTGTGTCATGCATATTGTAACGCCGTTGATCAACACACACACACATATTCTCTTTATTTTACAAAGAACTTTCTATTTCTCAACTAATTAATCTTTATCTTATTTAATTCTATATTGGTTATATTGAAAATATTAATTATAATAATATAAATATACACAGCAAAAACCTGTGTTGCGCGGTTCATATTTCATTAAAAACAAAAACAAATTAAATATCATTTAGAAATACTAAACAGAATTATATATGTATATATAAGCAAAACAAATTCTCTTTATTGAAATTATGAAATTTGATCATCTATAATCACGATCATATGAAATTACTTCCAAGGAAAACATTCCTGCTCTTTACCAAGCCTGCATGCACCATCAGTTTTTTATAGTCGTTCAGTTACATAGAAAACATAAATATTGATCTCTCGAAGAATCAAATATGTCACCAAACCGTTTGAATTGTTTGTCCCACTGGAAACTGCAAAAGAACAATGTTGATTTCCCAATATTCGTTTGAAACTTAAATTGGTAATCCTGCTGAAAGGCACCGTGTAAATTGGTAAACATAAATATTGATTTTAACAATGCTGTAGAAAACAAAAAATACTTATTTTATTGAATCTGATAAGTGATATAACCTATATCTATATTTCATCTTTCATAGATGATATAAAATTACTTATTCCAAGGAAAACATGTAGGGCCTTTTTTCTCGAGCCTGCATGGACCATTAGGTTTTATATCCCATTTACATTGATCTTTACATATATCTTGATCCCTCTGAGCATCAAATATATCAAACCATTTGAATTGCTTGCCCCATTGAAAACTGCAAAAGAACAATGTTGATTTCCAAAAATTTGGTTGAAACTTGAATTGGTAATATTGGTGGAAAGGCACCACGTGAGGTCCTAGATCGTCTTGCTTGGATTTGCAATGTATGGTAAGAGGTGGACCGCCAATCGAGTTTGTCATCGTGACGTGCGTATCGCGCCAGAATGGTGGGATCTTGCCATGACCCGAACCAAATAAAAGAAACACGAACAAGAAAACAAAATAAACTTTTTGCTGATCTCCCATTTTGATATATTTCATTCAAATTCCTTTTTTCAGACTGCTATTGGAGATGGTTTTATAGTATTCCCAGCGGCTCGATCCTTGTACAGTTTAATTTGTAGTAGTAATGTCATTTGACTATTGACACAATCAAAAGAAACTGAAGGATTTCATGTATAGTATCAGTAAATACCATTTGACCTGCAAAACAGTAAAATGAGCACTTTAGTATGGTCTGACCCAACTGAAAAAAAAAATGGATCTTAATGGATCATGATCAAAACAAGTACATTGTATTGTTTTTGTTCAAAAACTTAAGTGGTAACCCGTTCGTATCTATGTCAAGTTTCTCTTGAGAAGTGTAATAGAGAGAAGTGCTTGTTCTTTCTTGGAGAACATTTTTAATCCCAAGATGATCTTGGCATGATCTGTTACAATGTGGGCCGAGATAGCTACTGAACATACCTTATTCCGACGCAGCGGTTAGAGGCTTAAAGTCTTTGATCTTGTTATGCCTACCAGAAAAACGCGTGTTTCTACTCTGAGCAATCCCATTATATATTTATTTTTGTATTTTGTATTTGGAGAGCAGTGTTGTTAAAGGCTTTCCGGTACTTCTTAAATCTTACATACTACAATTTGTATATTGAATCATTGGCACCTTAAGGTTTAATAATGACATAACAATGTAATTTTTTGGCCGATTTCTCATCTGATGTTTATAGATTGAATTAGTATGGATGCGGCTTTGTGAATTAGTATGAATTAATTCACAATAAAGAAAAATGCTTACATTCACCATCATCTGCCTCATTATAATCATCGTCATCATCATCGAAGTTTTGATTCTAAAGAAACAAACATTTAAGACACAAGCTTTGACTCTTTGAGGAACACGAACACACACCTGTTTCAGCTTAGCCAAAAGAAACAAACCAACCAATTTAAAAGCAAATTCAACTCGCTTTTTATGGAAGTGGACAAGGGAAGAAAGATCACTGTTACCCTTTTTATCAGTTTGATGTTGCTACTGTAAGAACGCCGGCGACTGTTTTTGTTTGAATCTACTTCATCCTTGAAAAAAATCTGAGTCAATAAATCATTGTCTTGGTTGGAACACACGAACACACACACACCTGTTTCACTAAAAAAAAAAAGAAGCAAACCCGTTAATTAAGATTCCCATCTAATACAAAAGCGAAACTCTTATATCAAAAGCAAAATCATCAACCTAATTATCGAATCGATTCATAGGTTTAGAAGAACACGAGAAGATACCTATGACTTGTTCATGTCTAGTAATCACGGAGTTCTACATTTGGATTCTCCACTTTAGACACCTCTATTGAAGCTATATATACAACACGAGAAGATTGCCATTGTTTGAATACGTAATCCCTGCAACAATAAGAAAATGAGATCCTTATCCATTACTAAAACAAATGCAACATGCTGACTTCAAGATTGGCAAATTAAAGAAGACAAGAAAAGAAGACGTATTGAGACAAAGATACCTATAACAAGAAGAATCAGTTTGATGATGTTACCTTTTTGGTTCTGAAACTTCTTCATTATTAAAACCCCCATAGCATATCTCCGATCTGCACAAGTTGTGCAGCACAACAATATAGACTTAGAGGACGTTTCCTTAATATATATTTTTTAAGTCTGAATTATAACAACCACAAACAAAATATGAGACTATACTGGAAAATGTTTTTTTCATACTCTTATTTCGAAAGCATAACAGAACAAAATAAAGAAAAGCAGAGGAGACTGAGATGACTTACAGTGAAGAGAATTTTACCATCATTAGGGTCCACGACTCATCATCTAGAGCAGCACAAGCAGGAAAAAAATTCTCAGTCTCAAATATGGATGGGGGAATTGAAGCGAATGTATTAAATGATTGTGAGTAACGAGTCTGACTTGCCTGACTTGTTCGAAAACATCAATGGGGTCTTTGCGTCGAAGATTGAGCTTCTTTTCTCTCCCAAGAGATGTATGTAGTTCCTTACAAGTCAGAAATGGAACTAGCATGAAGCTTATCACTGAAAAAGAAAGACAATCAATAATGTAAATACACACAAGTATTAGACAATAAGGTAATAAATCTTCTTCATCCTACAAACCCATATAGCATACCTGCAAGAAGAGACGAAGAAACAAAAACAGAGCGAAGTAAAGAGTGGAGGCAATTTATTTATAGATAAATATTATTATTATGACGGTCACGATTTCCTTTTCTTTTTCTCACTTACCCTATTTTCCTTTTTCCAACTTTCTTCTTATTGGACTGGGCTGAGAGTATTATTAATGACAAAATTTAGCCAAACAACATTGGACAAATCCTTCATTGTATGGGCTGAGTAAGCCTTAATGGACTGGGCTTACTACTCCCATCATTATTTATATATATACTTTTAAACGTTGTCGTTTCTTTCTTTTCCCTTTTTCTGTCTTCAAAATTCCAGTTCGTCCCCTATCGGAGCTCGCCGTCATCGCCTGACTGTAAATCGCTGCCTCCAAATACAGCTTTTGAACTAAACAACATCTCTTAGTAGTATTCAATGTTTACACAGAACCTACTTATATTATATATGAGGAGGGTTTCGGCACCTTAGGGTTTTGATAATGTCATAACAATTAAATTTTTTGGCCGATTTCTCATCTGATGTTTATAGCTTGAATTAGTAGTATGCATGCAGCTTTTTTTTTCAGATTGCTCTTGCCTCTTGGTATTTGACTATTTTCCAATGGCTCGAAACATTTTCCTTACATAGTTTATAGTAATTATTGCCAATACCAAAACAAACAAGCAAATCAGTAGTAAATGAGCATTTAGTGAGACTAGATTCGGATCTTAATCGATTGTGTGAAATTAGTCGTCCAATGACCCGCCCGGGTACTATTTCAACTTTTTTTTTATCTTGTTAAGTAATTTTCTGTTTCCATCAAGTCTTTCTAACAGTGTGGGATAGCCACTCAACATACCTTAGCTACTCCGAAGCCGCTGTGAGGCTTAACAAATGAGAGACCAAATCTTCAAGACACGAAAACTGATTCAATAAACTCTTCTGAAACCCTTCATTCCCATGTTCATCTGACCTCAACTCGCTTACACCCTCGTTGATCCTCTTCACTCCATTCTGCAATAGCTCCACTCCCCTGCAAATTCCTTCTGGAAGTTTCCTTTTCTTGTTCGGTCGTTTCTCTACTTCTAGTGACCTCTGGCTTCTTCCTTCTACAAACTTATGCACTGTTGCCTTAACCTCGTTGCCTTCTTTCAAAAGTAACTCGACTTCCTTCTCCGAAGGTGTGACTGAGAGAAGCGCTTGTTCTTTCTCCAAAAACATTTTCAATTCCGACATGAACCGCTCTGTTTTTGCTTCTTTTCCAGAAGGTATATCGAAGGCTAGAGCTGCATCTTCAGGTACGAATCTCCATAGCTGATTACAGCTCGTACGTGCACAGAAGTATCCAAACGCAGTAACCGCGTTATGAACCAAAGCCCAGTGGCGTTTTCTGAGAAGCATATGGTATAGTTCCCAAACCGCGCGGCTCTTTGGACAGGTTTCGGTTTCAGACATCTCGTATTTGCTAAGTCCTGACAAGAAGAGAGCAAGGTTTGGCTTGGATTTATGCAGATGACGACTATCAGCTTCTGATATGAAAAGCTTTTGAAGCTCTGTTATAACATTATCCATTTCTTGGCAAGTGTATAGCTGCTCGTTTCTTGAGATGATTGACAGCGTTTCACTGAGAATCTCACTGTAATGATCCTTCCTCGTTTCATCTTTGGAGTTTCTGTACTTTTGAATGACAGCAACGATAAAGTTCAGAGTTTTGGCATCAATCTCTGATATGCCCATGTTTCTACACAGAAGAAAAACAACAACAACAACAACAACAAAATAAGGGTATGTCGTTAGATATTTACCCTGAAAGCTCACACAGTTTAGTTACTAAATATCTGGTTTTGCTGTCTCGTGCGACAAGATACCCAGAGAAGTATCAAGAATGGATATCATAGTAACTTACAGTATCTGAAGGCAAGCAGAGAGTGCGAAAACTGGAGCTCCTAGCACAGTGTATTTGGAATAACGTGATGGTTTCTCATTGAAGTTCTTGATAAAGTGGATGAAATCTGCAAATATCTGTCTTTTCAAGTCGTTTTTGATTCTGTCTGGCAGAAACTTCAGCGGAAACCCGTCTAATAACAATGCTAGATACACATCTGGTGTAGAGTCAGATCTGCCCTCGGCAGAAACGTTCGTGTAGACTTGAGCTGTTAATGATTTTGGGCTGTGGGTAAGAAGAAAGCAGATGGACTTTGTAGTTCTTCTGAGAACGGAATCTGGACAAAGCGGTGTTTCCGATGATGACATTGACATCATGAAACTACAAATTTTATCGATCATAGCGGCCGCCAAATCATTGGTGGCATGACGAAACCAGAAGCACCAGAGTTCCATCACTATCTGCCAACACAAGAAGTGAGGATGTAAGAGGTTCTGGAGTAGGAATGTTTCAAGCTGTTCCCAGGCAGGAGTTGAAGACAGTATAATCATAAGGGTTTTGAGAGACAGGAGCAGAGCTGAAAACATGGATTCCCAGATTATTTTCTTCCCAGAACCATCTGAGATTGGAAGCTGAGAAGAAAGGACTGAAGAGTAAACCTCTTTTTCTGTTAATATGTCGAGAAGCCAGTACAGCTTTCTGGTGACAGCAAGTTTTGCATCTTCCTCAAGCTCGGAAGAATACCTCAAGACGGACTGGAACAGTACAACCCGGGCCAGGAGCAAACCTCTGACATTTGTCGTGGATTCAACAGATAAAGACAAGATATCTACCAATGATGTTTTTGTCTGAGAATCATGGCTCTGTTTCTTACAAACTTGGTTTGAGAAATCTTGTTCATCTATGAACAACAAATCAAGAAGTGTGATCCTGAATTCTTGTGTTATTTCAGCTGTGTTCAATAGTGCACTTAGAAGATCTACTGTCGTTTTCTCTAGAAGATCAGTCATTACTTCACTAGCCGTTTTGCCATGGGATTGTTGGCTCAGTGAAAATTTGAAAGCAGAGATCATCAAGGTGCAGAGTGATATTTCCTTGAACACCATAGACGCTTGGCTTGGAAACAGCGCCACAACTTTAACAGCATTGATAAGATAAAATTTCACAGGAAGAAAGACCCTTCTGGCTTCTGTTGCAGATATGTTATCCTTCACCGAGCAAGACCAAGCCTGAGCAGCAAATCTCAGAGACTCCTTGATCAGTGATATTAGCTTTAATATGATCTCTCCTACATCTACCCGAGATAACACTGTCTGTTTGTCTATCTGAAGCAATGTAATCACACCCTTCCATGATGTATTAAGAATGGTCACAAGATTACCACCATCTTTTGCAGCAAGCATACCTAATTCACTCAGAGATTTAACTCCCAGCATAATTATGCTTTCCAAATTACACACCTTGTTATCTTCCCCCATCCTTGCCTGTCCCACATTTCCATGAGTCTTGATTTCATTTGCGTCCTGATCCACAGCTGGAGAGTACTCTTTGCACAGACGAACAATAGAGTCAATTACTACTTGTGCAGCCTTAAGAATCTCCGAGGAAAAGGATTCAACTTTCTGTTTCAGAAGAAAGGTGAAAGCTATTAAACGATGACAACAATGCATAATACTAATCTCAGTCTACGATAGGAGTATGATGCAGTACTAGTAGCTACTAGTGAAAGATGATTTTCAGAGATACCTTGGCATTCAATATCACCTCCTTTATCAAATTCAGCTGCTTTGAAACAAACTTATGAACTGTAATAGCTGAGGCCTCGTCACTCAAGAAACATGTTTTTCCAATAGCAGTAAAACATGAGGCAGAAAAGCGAAGATAATCCAAAAGAAGCTGCAACACAATGATTGCAAAATTCAGTTTCCCAGAACCCACTTAGCTGTGACAGACTTTTCCTGACAGGAACATCAAGCATCACTAACCTGAAAGAAAATGTTGGAATGCTCTTCCTCTTGAGACTCCTCCATCGACATTACAGACATATTTAAATGTTTTGCACACCATTGGCTTACCTAGAGGAAGTAGAGTGAGAAAAGATAAATACAACAACACTCGAAAGGCTGAGGTTCAGCAATAAGCAGAAAAAAGACATTGTACCTTAATACCAAAAGCAAGAAAGTAGTGTGAGCAATCAGGCCGATGCAAAGCAAGGTATTTTGAAGTCACAGGCAGAATTGCCTTGTTCAGCAAACATTGGCTAACGTCAAGACAAGTGAAGTCTTCCCAGAGTGTCTATACAGCTGTCAAGGAATGAATACTTGAAACATGCCATAACAGACCACTTAAAGCATGTATATAACTATCAGAACCCTAGTGAAACATGCAAATAAACATCTCAAACATAAAGCAGAGATATAACTTCATCTCTAAAATGCTCACTTCATCATATTGAAACCAACAATCAGACGCACAGAGATTGAATATCCACATCTCAGTTATAAACATAGTTTAACAAAAAGGAAGGGGAAACATCCAAAAAAAAAAAAAAAGGTATGTGAGTGAGGATACTGTTAAGGTCTCCACAAAAGAGGGGAAATCAGAATCCTCTTGTATATCTAACTGACTGAGCCGTGTGAGTAGTTGAACACGATTCTCAATAAGCTGTTGCACAAACAACCAACAAAGAAAAAAGTGAAGCTCGTTAGCTATACAAAAACCAATATAAACAACACATATATAGCAAGTCTCCTACAGCTCGAATCCATTCTGAATAAGTTAAGCAAATCCTAAAGTTCTTCTTACACCTCAGAAGAAATACACATTAAGCCGCTAAAAGAAACTTCAGTCCAGACCAATAAAATTGAAGAGGAGTTGGTACGGAGAAACTTAATCGGACGACAAATTAGTGAGAAACATCGTGAAACCCAAATCAAGCAGAAGAAAATTTCACGATTGATCAAAGAGGATCCATCCGTTCGAAGCTTATCCAGAAACAATCAGGATAGGGTTCTTATAGAGATATAGAGAGAAACCTAGAAAAAATCAAATCAAAGGTGGAAAAACAAAGAGAAGCTTACATCAGAAGATTTGATCTCTTCGAGTATCTTCACCGCATTGTTCTCCATCGCTCTCTCTCTCTCTCTCACTCTCTACTGGGAAAAATTGTTTTGGCGGTGTGAGAATCGTCCGATCTGAGCTTCTTCCCGCTATTTCTCTCCGCCTAAACTTAATTTGCTTTCGCTTTCCTTTTTTCCGATTAATTAAACAAAAATATATATTTTTTAATTAAAAAAAAAAGTTGGAGGAATATGAAAGATATTTTAAGGCCCGTTGATATCTAATTGGGCTTTTATAATAAGCTTAATTCACACTCGGTGGTTTTTCTATTAGGTCCACACGATTCAAATTGAAACCCAAATTACATACACCCCGTGCTACGCACGGACATACAATATTACTTACATTGATCCATAGTTGATATAATAAATATAGAGTACAAAAAATAGTTAAAATGTTCTTTAATTATGCCTTGATCTTCATGTATTTCTTCAAATTCTTAAGAAGATCTAATAGCAAACTTAGTCACGATCTCCAATGTAACACAGTAACATGTGAAGGCGTACGTGTTTTTTTTTTTGTTTTTTGTTTTTCTAAAAGGTTAATATCATATAATGAAAGTTTTGGTTGTTACATTAAAGGACCTAAACGAGTGAACTTTGCCAAAAAAAGAGGAAAAAACAAAGATACACTTTGAAAAGCTTTGAGATTCGCTGAGCTTAAATCCAGAAGGCCATCAGATTTCGGAAATTTTTTCTCTTGCTCCTTGCTGAGATGGAGTTGATAATTTCACGCTTAATCTGTTTGAAGAGATTTCGTGGCGGGATGAGCTGATTGTTGTGGATGAGATTGTTCCTCTATCTCCAAACATTATAAAATAACGCTTGCAGTATAAGTAACCGTAAGGTAGATGGAGATGAACGCTTACTTGATTTTGCCCAGAGCAGCAGAGCAGACCAGTCTATGAAGGAAGTGTTCCTCAACCTGATTCATTGTAGTATTAATTCCCAGATGACTTTGGTGTACGGGCAATGCAAAAAAAGATGATCTTTAATTTCAGCTGTCGTTAAGCAGAGAGGACAATCAACTGAAACTTGTATACCCCAGGAGGCCAGACGAGCTAGAGTTGGTAACCTGTCAAGATTTGCCATCCAAAAATTGAAAGCGTGCTTAGGAGTTGAGCCTTTAAACCAGACGAGTTTAGCCCAATCATTTTCAGGCTCTCTAGGTCGTAAGACCTCCCAGGTTTTACTAGAGGAGTAGCTTCCCACCTGCTTGTCGTCAATTAACCAAACGTAAGAGTCCTCAGCCACAGAAGAGGTAGGAATCTCTAACGTTGAAAGGTGGATATGAAGACTAAGAGCCTGGTCTAATCTTGGGTGCGCAATACACCAACTGCCTTGATTACAAGCGTCGCTTACTCTTGAGTTCCGAGCAATCCTCAATAGCCTCGGTCCTTCCTCTCCCAAATAGTTTAGTAAAGGGCCCATTGGAGTCCAGTTGTCATGCCAAAACCAGGCTTTCATACCATTCCCCACATTATATCCAATGAACTTACGAGCCAGATCTCTAAGCTTTAGCAGGTTGCCCCATAGCCAAGAGTCGGTACTTTTGCTTTTTAAGTCCCAAAAGCTGCAAGGCGTACGTGTTTGAAAATATATATTGTTTTCTTTTCTATTTTTTGAGTTTTGCTTATGTGACTACAATTTTTTTCTAGTTATGTGATTTAACATAATTATACAAATGCCAAAAAGAAAAGAAAAAAAAAAGCTTGAGAGGGTTGTAATAAATTGCATTGCATATTTGCATGAGATGTAAATTTAAGTTTGAGACAGCGAAAAAGACGACGATGGCATGAAATGGGACTACAAGTGTTTGACATGCAAATCGTATTTGTCCCTCTCATCCCAAAGCAATTATTACGTCATTTATTAATGCTTACATTGTATGGATTCTTGCTGTCTTCCCCCACAACTATTCTAGAGTCTTTTTCTTATATATTTTTGAAACAAAATACTAAAAATAAATCCTTTTTTCAAAATAAATTTACAAACTAAGAAACCCCCTGCTTGCTAAATAGCGTATGATCATTCATTATCCTTCAGAATTTATTCGGTCTTTAAGATATATATAAATTCAAAGTATGAATTAAGACATTTCAAACGTATACGTACGTATCTATGCATGTAGATCGTTCAATGCATTATTGACTGTGATCATTATCTATATAAGGTTTTGTAATTTAATTAGTTCACTACAAGAAAACATGCAGTTTGAGACTACAGTTTATGACTCTTTTTTTGGTCACAAATAATTGTAACGTTTTTGGGACGAATTTATAACTAATAGAAGACTACATAAACAATGGTTGCAAAACAGTCCCAAAATTACTACAAACAGTTGTAGTCTCCAAATCGTCTCATATTTGTGACTATTATAAGACTATTATAAGACTATATCATTGTAATCCTAAAATAATCGTAAATTGTGACGAATTAGAGACGCTTTTTATGGTCGGGAGTTTCAGTCACAAAAGTAGTCCCAAATTTGCTACTTATTTGTGACTTTAGGTATTTTCTTTATATCAATTTTTTACTCATTAATTTAAGAAATATTTTTTATAATTCTACGAGTGATTGCCGAATCATATATTTTTTCTTTTCCTTTTTGGAGGCTTTAATTTTTTTTTGTTTGTCTCACAAAATAGTGTCGCAAAACGGTCACATTTTGAGACTATTTTGTTAATTATTTGTGACTATTTTGTGATTACTTTGCTACTAACACCTGAGATTGTGACGAATTTGCTTCTTTTTACTAACTTCTAATAATTGTTTATGTATATTCAACAATAAAGAATTATAAAATTTGTGAATGTATTTATTTCTACATTGGTATGAATCACTCTAGACAATGAATCATCATTATATCAAAAAGAAATATAATTTCAAATGTTTAGGAAAAAATATTTGCAACTTACATAACATGTATAAGTATTACATGTGATTTCTATATCTTGTTTGTGATTGTTTTGTAATTTCTAACTTTACTTACTATATCAAGTTTTTACTTATTACACTCATAGATAGTAGTTATAATTCTTAATATGAGTGCTTGTAAAATCATTTGCAAAATTTTGTGGCCCTTAAACTTAAAATTTGATATGTATAAGTTTGTGATTCATAGAATAAGGTCACAAAACAGTTACACTTTGCGACTATTGTACTAATACGGTCACATATTTGCGACTAGTTTGCCACCACTTTGCTACTAACACATGAGATTGTGACGAATTTGCTACTTTTTACCAAGGCCTAACGAATTTATTTATATATTCAACAATAAAGAATTGTAAAATATGTTAAGTTATTTGTTTCTACATAGATATGAACTATTTTAGACACTCAATCATTCTAATACCCAAAACACTTTAATTTCCAATGTTTAGAAAATATATTTGCAACTTACATATATAACATGTATAAGTGTTACATGTGATTTTTATGTAATATTTGTGATTTTTATGTAATTTCTAATTACATTGAGAATTCTAATCTGAGTTGTAAAATCATTTGTAAATCTTTGTGGCCCTTCAACTTAAAATTTTATATGTATAATAAGTTTGGACTATAAGTGCTTTTGAATGCTTGTTACCAATTTTTGCTAGTCATTTTTTATTTTAATCATAATTATAAAACTCGAATAATGTAACTCTTATATATATATATATATATATATATATATATAAAAAACAGAAATCCATCACTTTAAAAAAAACCAAAATGTTTTCTTTATAAATCTAATTGAAATCTAATAGATCAAAATTTAAATCTAAATCAATTCTAATACTTTATAAATCCATACCCCCAATATCTAAATTATAACATAAAATGAAATCAAATTACCAAAATTTATCAAAGAAAAAAGGGGAAAATTTCTCATTGGCTATTCTTAAATGGCAAAGATTGTCATTAGTTTATTATCCACCATTGATGAAGTCAATCCAACGGACAGAAATCATCTTCTTTTCTCCTTCCCTTCTACTCATCGTGTCTTTCCCTTTCTTTCTAAAGAAAATCAATTTTTGTTTTCTCTCTTTTCCTCATCTTCTCTCTTTGTCGCCTTCTCCTCTGAAGATACCAAAGGAGCAGAGTTAAACGTGGTTTCTATACCGGCCGTCGGATCTAATACAGCAACCGCGTCAGTGTAGACGGTGGAAACAAGTTTGTCTCTTTTTCTCTCTCCGTTCTTAATCTGTTTCTGAACCCATCGTTGCTGAGAATAGATCTGGAGAAATTCTATGTGTTTTAATTATTTATTTGATTTGTACTTTAGGTCTCAACCACAGATCTGAAGAATCAGTGTCAACAACGACTTCAGAGGTGTTGAATCTGAAGACCCTATTGTCAACGACGACGTCAGAGGTGGTGGATCTGAAGATCCCAGTGTCAACGATGTCGGAGATGATGGTGGTTGCTCGCACCGTTTACCACCACCACTACATTTCGAATCTTCTGCCAGTTCACCATCAATACATCTCGATTTCTGCACAGTCGCATCTCTGGCACTCCGGTCGCCGCCACCGTTTTGTTCTCCGTCGCTGTAATAATACATCTCCGGCAGTTGCCAATCTATAGATATAGTTATATAGATATATTGTATATATATAATGAATTTACGAAAGAAATAAAAACTACTTTTAATTTCATTTTCTTGTATAAATTTTTATATTTTTTTTTTACTTTTTTTTATGTAGTTTGTCGCAAAAGGGTCAGGAATATATGACTACATATTGATCTTAATGTAGTCGCAAATTTAAGACATAAAATGAGGTCACATAGTGGTCAGTATTTTGTGACTATATCGGGACCAATAAATTTTGCGACCAAATTTTAACGACTATTCAAAACAGTCACAAAATAGTCATATATAGTGCATTTGCGACCATTTTAGGACGATTTTTGGAGTCCCAAACAGCTTGTTTTCTTGTAGTGGTTTTAAAATGTATATACGCTTTTTATGTATAAATATAGAAGCAAGTTTGTACTCCTTCCGTTTTTATATCAGTGATGTTTAGTTTGTACTCCTTCCGTATTTATATTCTTAATGTAAATATTGTTTTCACTTTAAAACAAAATCGATGGAACCCTTAACTATTTTGGTTCTAAACTCTTTTTGAACATGCGAAAATAGGAAAGGAGAGAACATCATAAACCAAAACGATTAACACAAGAGAGTTACACCTTACATAACGTACGTAAGACCCGACATCGAAGCAAACATTACAAAATCAAAACCGAAACGAGAGAATAGATCACATGTCACACTAATGATCACCTAATTATAAAAACAACAACAATAACATCCGACCTAAATAATTATTCCTTAACCAAACCATAATCAACAAATGCTCTCTCTCTACTAATTGCTTTATATCTTCTTCATCAGGGATGTGGATCAAGTATACCACCGACCACTCCGTGTCCACCTCCAATACCACCACCAACACCGATACCACCTGCCTTGCCGATACCACCACCTCCAACTCCACCTAGACCGCCTAAACCACCAATACCACCTGCTTTACCAATACCACCGCCAACACCGCCTAAACCACCTCCTGCTCCACCAAGACCGCCAACGCCGCCTCCTACACCACCTAGGCCGCCTACACCGCCTCCTACTCCGCCTAACCCGCCGCCTATACCGTGAAATCCACCGATTCCAGCTGCACCGCCTATCCCACCATATTTACCGATCCCACCTAGACCACCGATAAGTGGCATCCCTAGACCTCCCACGCCGGCAACACCACCAACACCGGCGAATCCACCGACTCCAGCGACTCCTCCGATGCATTTTTTGTCGCCGAGGCTCTTTGGTGGTAACTGATCAGCTGCTTTTGCATGCATGGGCATTGTTGCTGTATCGTCATGTGTCGACGTCGTGCCCTCATCAGACACTCCCGGCACATGACGAGCACGTGCATAGATGAACGACATAGCGAGCAGGACACAAACGACTGATAAAACTCTCGACATCTCTCTCTCTCTCTCTCCTCTCTTTTTTCTCTAGATTCTATGGAACGTCTTGTATGTTGTTGAGGTTTCTAATGAGTTTCTTAGGGTTTATATAGCAAAATGTAAGGTTGGTGACAGTTGAAAGTCATAAATTTGGCTATGAACCCAATTTATAACATTTTTTTCCTTAGTAAAGGCTGTCTGATGATACAACTATGCCATGGACAATTGATTGGTCTAGTTTAAATATTGATTCATTTTTCTTTTTCCGTAAACTTGTAATTGGCTAGTGACTTCATGTACTACAGCAAGCGAGTCATTTTATTCTGAACTAAAACTTAGTTAGGTTATCATAATTTTTTCTTGTTTAATTAGCCAATTGAATTATACGAAAATATATTAATCTTTTAAGGAATTTGACGTTTCAAATATTAATTTCATTATTTTTTTGTTTATATATATATAACTACAATTGACATACTTTAGACAATAGACAAGAATCCATTACAAGCGAAAAAACGAAGATCGAGTCTATAGCCGAACAAAGGGGGGTTTGAGAAAATTAGTTTTGTTAAAGAAAAACCACAAAGAACCCTATAAATGCTCATAACCGGACAACTCTGACACTTTCATTAACAATCAGCTGGTAAAACAAAATAAAATATAAAATCGGACGATCATAATTGAGACCGCGATGGAAGGGACACTTATATATAAATAAAGCTTTTAATTAGAGTTTGCATCTTAGGATTTTAACCAAAAAGTTATAACCTGTGATCAACTTTAAGTACTATACGCTCGAACGTTCAACAAGCTCATACCTGTCTTCTACGCTTTGCTTCCACACAGGTTATAATGCATGCATCAAGACTGGGCGAACTTCTGATCTCTAGTGGTAAAACGGCAAGGAGTTTTCCACTGCGTAGGGCATTCGTTTCAGCGTCACCAAGGCCCTTACAGGTGAGAGACAACGGAGACCTGTCCTCAAGCACAGCGTTTTTTTTTCTTCTTTGTAAACCATGAACCCTCTAAAATGATGCGTTGTTGGAGAGGAGATGCAACAAACAAAAAAATCCACCGTCTTAGGTCTAATGTATTTCTGTATCGAATAATACATTTTGTGATTATGGTAAATGAAAAAGGGAAAAGAAGAGGCAGAGCAATGCCAAAAGGTGAAAGAAGCAGCAGAGGCAGTGAAAGAAGGAGCAAAGCAAGTGAAGGAAACCACTGAGTACATCCAAGATGTCGCTTCCACTACGGCTGGCCGTGTAATTAACAAAAC
>NC_025687.1:1816870-1826268 GCF_000633955.1 Camelina sativa
AAAAAGGGAAAAGAAGAGGCAGAGCAATGCCAAAAGGTGAAAGAAGCAGCAGAGGCAGTGAAAGAAGGAGCAAAGCAAGTGAAGGAAACCACTGAGTACATCCAAGATGTCGCTTCCACTACGGCTGGCCGTGTAATTAACAAAACCCCACAGTTTTTTCCATAGATTAACTGTGAATTAATTTGATGATATATATTATCTGATTAATTTGGTCAATCAGGTGACTAAGATGACGAAAGATGTAACGGAGAAAGTTACTGAGACGACGGATACTATCACTGAAAAGGCTAAAGGTTCTGTCTCTGGCGTATTAGGCACTGCCAAAAACGCTACCGATATCATCAAGAACAAGATCCTTGGTGATTAGTTATTACAATCCACACATATTATTTATGCATGTCTCAATAAAGTAATATTCAGAAATGTTAAAGTTTTGATTTAGTAATTATATGGATAATTAAAAATACATCTGATTAAAATCATAAATCTACATGAAACCCTAACCAGTCTTTATTGTATTTTGTTTTACTATGGTCACAAAGTCTTTGAAAAAAAGCTATGAACTGTTACAAAAAAAACCCATTGGAAAAGCTCTGGACTATGTAGAAACTTTGTCTCAGCTTTTGTAGCATAATGATGTAAAATAAAAATACTATGTGTAGTGTGTCTTTAGAGGTGATTGCGAGCTTCGCGAGGAAGGAGGAAAAAGACTGATGTTAATTGATTTGGTTGGGTAAAGCCATAAAGGTGATTTATGATTGGTTGGATTTAAAAAAATAATAATAATAAAACATGTTATCCACCATATAAATCATTGGACTTTAAAAGTTAAGAGTTGTGAAAATGTGATGTTTTAAATCATTTACAAGGATATTTTTTGATATAAAATCTAGCATGCTAACAGCCAAGAAAGAAAAAGGCGTTTTCATATAAATCTTATATATAAAGCTATATATTTTACCACAGAAAAATAGTATCTTTAATTTGTATGTTAAGTAACTTATAGATAATCATAAATTAGCCTGAACGAAAGCCCTAATGATGGTGGAAATAAAAGGTTATCATTATTTGTCGGAAAATTTTTGCTTGTTGATTTCGAACTCTTTTGATTTTTCTTGTCATGTGTGGGCACATGGGAGTCGATTTAGCGTGTTTTAGGCTTCTCTTGCTTTTTCTATGTTAACGTACGATCTACTTTTCAATGCAAAAAGCGAAATAAATATAGATATTAGATACGCTAATTTTTCTTCCCAACAAAAAGAGATGCTTTTAAGAGAAAAAATATATACATTACCCCAATTCGATTTCATATTATACGTTTTTCGATTATGGATTTCTCGCACCAAACAATATTTATAATAAAATTGATACTTTTATATATCTTAGTATATTTGATTATTTGATTACTTTTCTAAAGTTACACATGATAAGGAAAGCATACTGAAAAACAGTTCTAAGTGATAAAATAGCTGGCTATTTGAATTTATAAATCCCCAATTACTAATATTGCTTGATTGCTTGCTTCAATCACTACAAAGTACAATCATGACAAGTTACAACCACATGGGAAATAAAAGCTAAAATCCAGCCAACAAATATAATACAATGAAAAGTAGAAAGATTCACAAATCATTAGACCCTATATTAAATTATAAATCTCAAAAAATTACAAGAAAAAACAAAAAAACAAGAGATAATATATATTCTTGTTTCTATGGGTAGACGACAGAGATACACGAAGAACAATCTGAGTTGATCAGACAGAACCAACAACACTTCGGGGATTTCTCTTTTACATGAAAGGTTGTTTTTTTTTTGTTTTCCCTTTTTCTTGTGTTAACTTGCGGTTGAAGCAAGCAAACCCGAGGTTGAGAAAAATCGACACAAACACACACACCGAAAAAAAAAAGATAATTGGCTTTTTAAATGACAAATGTGTGAAAATGTACACTTTTGTCTGAATATAATGGAAGGTGGTTTTGAATATTGGTGGTAATGGTCGTAAGTGGCAACTATGACGAACATTGACGTCCTCTGCGACAAGGTAGAGCTCCGGCATCGGAAGTAATGTGTCCGACCAATGAAGAAGATTTTGCGGAGAGACTAGAGGCACGTGCATAGCTTCCGGACGCAGCGGCTCCTGAAGAAGTGAAGTAAGCACCATTCTGAAGCAAATCTCCTTCCGATCTCCAGTTCCATCCTTTCCAATGACTAGCCGGTGTGTCCACTCTCTTCGTGACCTATCAAACATAACATTCCAACATCATAAACTCACATTCACGAAATCACTCTTTGGTTTTAACTTTTAACTGATATTCATCGAGTTATTACCTCTTTAGCAAAGGGGTTTTTAGGGGCGGCGTATCGGTTTCCTTGACTATTGATTGTCGGGTTTGCGCTTCCACCAATCGCGTACATTTCCCAGTGAGTGTAGTCGTTGTTCACGACATGGAAGTACCCGTGTCGACACCTGCAAGAAGAGTTGTAATGTTTAGAAACCATAACACAGCATACTCAAGAAACAGAACACAAAAGCAGAGCATACTCTGTTTTTGTTATGTCTTTTATATTACCTCGGCATTCTTTGAATAAGTCCGACTCCAAAATGATTATAAGCAATGGTCACTTGCATAGCTTTGTCCCTCATGTACGAATCGCTATGTCCGAGCAACATCACCTGTAGCAAAAAATATCAAATCCCGTCAAAAAAAGAAGCTACAATTAAAGTAACAATGCAATAAGACTTCAAAAAAAAAGAACCTCGTTGTGGTGAGTTAAGTGGTTGTTAGAGATGGTTATCGCGGTTGAGCCCATGACTGCGTCCACAAGCCCGTCAGCGCAATGAGACAACGAGTTATGATCAATCCACACATGACTCGAGCCAAAGATCGAAATAGCATCACCATCCGCCATCGTCCTCCACCCAAAATGTGTCTCTGAGCTTCTCACCATAGCATTACCAGTCGGTCTGCAATCATGAATATGTAATCCGTGGACGATCACATTCGTTACATACTGAATCGTGATGCAACCGCCGTTAGCGATGTGAACGTTTGCGCCACGTCCATCGATCGTTTTGAAGCTGTTAACGATGAGCTCTTGTTTCAACTGAATCACCATATCGCGTTTGAAAACGATCCATAACGGTCTGTCTTGGATCACGGCGTGACGTAATGTACCCGGTCTAGGATTAACCGGATTGTCGTCTCTCGGGTCAGTGACAACGTAGAAACGCCCGTCGCGACCACCGATGGCGTTTCTTCCAAACCCGATCCCGCAGTCCGCTAAGCGTTTGCGGTTCTTGTGCCAGTTGCGATCGCACCGCCAACAGTCGTCGATAGGGTTGCCTGTTCCGCAAGTAAAGTAACCTAGCTTCCTCCTCTCGGTATGGTTTCTCACACTCCTGTAGAAATTAAGAAATATCCGGTTTAGCTAGATTTGAATTTTGATTTCATTATTCTCAACCGGATCTCATCTCCACCATGAAATTAAAAAAAAAATAGTTTATTTGAGAAAACAATCAAAATCACATCAGAACATGAGCACATGGTTGATGATAAATACTACATATATATATTTCTAGACTTTTTTTCTTTCTCATAGACGTGTGTCGGTGACGGTGGGATTAGGTTCTCTGCCTAAAGATTCCTGAAAGCCAAACGACGTTAGAGAGAACCGTTAAACGAGGACAAACAAATAATCACCGTTGGATAACGACGATCGAATCCGTCCGTTTTAACGGATACCGTTTTTTTTTGTTTTTTTGACCGTATAAAGAGTAAATTGCTCTGTTACGACCACATGGAGTACTGTCCAAAATGATTAATAAACATTTTTATTTCTATTTTAAAAAATCCAATATATATAGTATTTAAGGATAAGTTTTTATAACAATTTGATTGTACGTATTTCCAAAGTTAAGTTTAACGACTTCCTAGTGTACAGTGTACTACTAAGCCGTATACATATGGCTGGTGATATGAAAAGATATTTATTAATGTTGGGAGAGGAAATAATATTAAACTTTTATATATGCAATAATGCGTCGGACGCGGATCTATCTAGTGTTAGTGCATGTGGTGTTCGGAGTGAAAACAGTCTGCTGGGAAGTATTAATTAGTTCAACAACAACTGAAAAACAAAATAGAAAAAAAAAGAGCATTCTTAAATAGTTTTATACTATATAAAAATACTATAATAGAGAAAAGATAGAATGAATAATACCTTTTTAAAATATCAATGCATGAAACATGTAGTAGGTGATAATAAAAATATAGATTGTCTTATATAAAAAAAAAATGATACTGACAGAATTAATGAATGCCAATAGTTCACGGGAATAGATCTCACTAGTAGCAAGAATAAATTAATCAGCATACACTATATTTGTCATTGTTATAATAGTGTGTGAACGAACATGGGGATTTATAGAGGAGGTATAAATAATATAGTAACAACAAACAAAAATAAAAATGAATTAAGTTGGTTAGAGGAGAAATAAATGTGACAGCTCTTGTAGGATAGATCATGATTCAACAACAATAGAATGAAACAAAAGTCACAACACAATTTTAAATGAATGGGAGGACCATACCCAATATTGTACTTTTGTGACTTTTTCCCCCATTACATGTTATATATATCCCACATGAGAATTTTAAAAGAGGTCATAATTAGAATGAGATGGAATTAGTACTTACATTTCAGTCAAGGCGAGAACTTCGTCCGCTACTTCATCTGGATTCTTCACTGCGTGTTGGTTCCATTCGGTTTCGTCGGATCTATTTTTTTTTTTCAGAAATTAAGATCATCAGAAACTATAATCTAAAATTTGAGAATCTAGAGAAAGCTAATGATTGTGACATATGCTACTAACTAAGGAATGCCAAAACTATAACAATGTTTTGAATGTAATTATTTATTGGAGAATGCACCGCACACACTACACTAAATTACACTGCTCCATAAAATTCGCTATCCGGAGAAACCGTTAAGAAAGAGAGAGGTCTTCGACAGGACTATTAAAATAACACTACAGAACATTTTCAATGTGGGAGGTCAAAATGGCAAATGGGTAAAATAGCGAAACATAGTCAAGTGTGTATTTACGTAAACAAAAGCGGAATGTACGGTTCAGATCGTTGGATCTAGATCATAACAAAAAAGCAACGGCTCGGATGATTTTGTTTGAAGAGGGAGGGAATATTGTTTGTAGTAGAGAGAGATCGAAAAGGCTAAAGAAAGAAAAACTATTTTCTCTTGTTTATAATTTTGTCGGCTGAACAGAATTAAAACAGTAACTTAAATATAATTTTATATATTTGGAATCCGAGGGAAAATGTAGCTAGAGAATGGAAAACTACATAACGAATTATTATTAATGCGAAAATGTTTTTCTTTTTATTTGGAAATTATACTTCGGAATCTGAGGAAAATGTAGCTCGAGAATGAAAAAAATATAACTAAATTATATAAATGATCTTCTTTGTATTGAAAGAAACAGAGATCGTAACACATGTTATATGAAAAGAGAAGAAAAAAAAGGAAGAGATGTAGAGAAAACAAACCTAGGGAAAGATGAGATCTTGTTGTGTGTAGTGTTCTCCATTGCTCCGACGAAGAAGAGTAGACACATCATTGCTAAAACCCATGTGGGAAGAAAAACCGCCATTGGAGCGGATGAAGTTAGCTAAGCACAAAGTCTTTTTTAACTCTGTTCCGAGAGAGAATTTAGAACAGAGGAGAGAGAGCTAAAGACAGTGAATGTACGAGCTTGGAGATATATTGGCCCTCTTATAGAATCTCGGGGGAGACCAACAAAAAAAAAAAGGAAGAGGACACCAAAAAGAGCCGTTAAGACGGCCGTTATGTATTTATACGACGTCGTCTGGTACAATTTGATTCTTCTTCGTTTTTTTTTTGCTTTATTAACGTGATTGATCATTCGTTAACTCCGTCTCTCTTNTTTTTTTTTTTTTTTTTTTTTTTTTACCGTTCTAACCGCCACTAACTGCTCAAGCGTGTGACTTTTTATAGACCTCGACACGCTTACACATTTTTTTTTTAACACTAGAACTGCATTAGCTAATATAATGTTGTTACAGAGTTGACAAGGGGTTGAATACATATGAGGATAATTAAATAAAAACTATATCTGAAACTGCATTATGTGGAACTTTAGCCATCTTATCAGCAAGAGTATTTGCCTCTCTTGCAGTCCATCTAAATTCCACAGATTCAAAACATGATGCCCATCCTTTGATCTCTTCTAGCCAATTGTAAATGTCAAAGCGCAGTTTATCATCATGGAGAAGTTTAACTAATGACTGATTATCTCCTTCAAAAATCATCTTCTTAAATCCACTTAGCCATGTTTGTTTCATTGCAAAGCAGAGACTTTGACATTCCGCTTCAAGAGCTGTCGATACAGTTATTCCGGTAACCTGTCCTGCTTCTTTAAAACTGCCCCTATCATTCCGGATTAACCAAGCTGCAGTTGCTCGTCTAGTCCCATCTAAAAAGCTGCCATCATAGTTACACTTAAACCAATCCTTAGGGGGTTGTCGCCATATACAATTCTGTTGACGTCGGCCAATGTTACAGTTGCGTGTAATGGTATGAGGATGATTCTGTATCCGATGAGTATCTAAAAATATCCATTCATCTGTTTCTTGTTTGGCTTCTCTGAGATCTTGTTGCCAACTCTTACTCAGATTTTGGAAAATTAGCTTGTTTCGACCTGTCCACAGTTTCCACAAGATCCAAAAAGGAAGATGTGAGAGTCTATCATGTATTCGTCGATGTTTATGTAAGTCGAAAATCCCTTTTATCTTCACTTCAATAGTAGTTCCAGGATCTAGCAGACAACGGATTGGAACATTTGATGCTCGCCAAATTTGTTGAGCGTGGGGACACGAGAAAAAGAGGTGCTCTGTAGTTTCTATCTCTGCTGTACAACGTTTACAGTAATCATTTGTTGATATATTTCTCCGATCAAGTTCAGCACCTGTAGCCAAAGCATTCGAGAGAAGCCGCCATAAAAAGTGTTTAAACTTTGGTGGTGTTCTTGTTTTCCAAATTTCACTCTTTAGCAAAGGGTCTCCATCTGGTGGTCTAGCATTGAATAACTGATCCGGATGATGCGTCGCAAGCCAATACCCTGATTTCACAGTATATAAACCATCCTTTGTATAATGCCACCCAAGGTAGTCGTTGTGCTGCCATCTAGTAACTCTAGTGGAGAGGATTTGAGCAACATCCTCTACATGGATCCGCTCGCTTACTAAACGTTCATTCCAACCACTTTTATCAGGGAGTAAAAGATTGGTTACAGTGGGGATGTCTTCTGATTGGTGTGTAGGAGCTTTTCGTGGTGGTCTCGGAGGGTGTGTTGGGAGCCAAGGGTCTGACCATGTTTGTATTTGATTTCCATCACCAACAATGTAACGCATACCTTTCCATAGTAAATCTCGACCAAGAATAATTGATTGCCATCCAAACGATGGTTGTACTCCCCTATTGGCATTAAGTATACTCGATCCTACAAAGTATCTTCCTCTCAGGACTCGCGACAGTAGACAGTTGGGATTTTGGAGTATTCTTCAAGCTTGTTTTGTGAGTAAAGCCTCATTGAACTTCTCAATGTCTTTAAAACCCAAACCTCCTCCTTTTTTCAAATATTTCATGTGGTCCCAAGCTACCCAATGAATTGCTCTGGCTTGTTGTTGAGTATTCCACCAATAATGTGTTATTATTCTTTCTATATCTTCACAAATTCCTTTAGGAAGTTTGAAGCAATTCATAGAATAGACTGGCATGACTAAAGCAATGACTTTCAAAAGAATCTCCTTACCTCTTTGGGAGAGAAACTTATTGTTCCAACCCTTTGTCTTTCCTTTGACATTTTCCACAATATACTGAAATAATTCAATCTTCTTGCGTCCAAACTGTTCTGAAAGCCCCAGGTATTTACCACAACCTCCTTCATTATGGATTTGAAAAAATCTCTGTATTTGAGTTTTGGTTTATTCGCTGACTCTTTTACCAAACGTTATGGAAGATTTCCTGACATTGACCTGCTATCCTGATGTTCGTTCATATTGCGTTAGTATTTCTTTGATTGCTAACGAATTTTTCTTCTTTTTTTTTTCTTATTCTTAATTGTAAATGTAATTCATAAGTTAACAAACCAAAAAAAATCGCTTAAAGAAAATAGTTTCAGAACATTTTTACAGGGAAATAAACTGCGTGTTTTGATTTTACCATAATAAATATTAAATACTAGTCTATTTGTGTAAACCATGCTAATTAAACACCAGTCTTAATAAAGGAATATTTGTCAAAAATCTAGTGAACAACATTAACATACCACATATGTTATTAAATCTAAAGTTGTACGCAGATTTTTTTAACAAGTTTGATGGTTTTCCTTTTTTTTTTGTTTTTGTAGTAGCTAAAAATCAAACTATAAAAATTTACCTGACCTGAGTAGTGATTGACATAAGAATAGCTGAATGATTTCGAATTTGACGGAAAAAAAAAAGAAGCTAATTGGTTGGCCTTCTAACTGATGCTTTCACTTTCGCATTTACAGTAATGTAGATAAAACTTTTTTTTTCTAATTTTGTCTACCTGTAGTAGTGACACATCATCAATCAAGAAAGATACGGGCAAAGAGAGAGAGAGGGAGCTTCCGTACACGGAAACCAGTTGTCATAGTTTCCTGCTGAATTAGCGGGTCTCACTATATACATTGGACTGTATTTATTAATACTACTATATAGTATAGTATAAATAAATATAATTATAATTTCCGTGAAAAATTCCATGATTTTCCGAGGCGGTAATCACGGGCTTGGAAAGAAAGAAGGAAAAAAAATGAAGAAGATGAAGAAGAACTTAAAAATACGCGTTGAGGTCGTTGACTACCCAAGTTAGAATTTTCAAACTGTTCTCACTATTAGTTGGAAGCTGGGGGTGCCTATCTTGNGACTATCTCACTCAATTAATTTGGTCTAATCTATCGGTTAAACTAGAACCGGAAATTTCTAGTAATGTGAATGTTCCTTTATCATATAGTAGTACTAGTATAAAAAGTAGTTATTGCTTTTGTTCTTCTCACAACAACAAAAAATAGCATTTCATATATAGAGTATAAATAGCTAGCTCTCCATATACGCTATATACTTCGATTATTGGAAAAAAGCACTAATTCTGAACTTATACCAATGATTTTCCTCGTGATATTAAGTTTTCTTAAGTGCATTGTATTTAAATAAATCTCCAATGATTAACATTTGGTATTTTATTTACCTTTTGGGAGCACACATAATGTTCCCATGCAACAACCCAAACTCCTCCCATCATCATGTCAAGTTTTTTTTTCTTTTTTTCTTCTC
>NC_025687.1:1826667-1832755 GCF_000633955.1 Camelina sativa
CCTTTTTTTTTTTTTTTTTTTTTTTAACTAAACCTTTGGACGTACCCATGATATCATCTATTCTTCTCCAATCCAATCCTATCCAGAATACACAAAAGTTAAATAAAATATAAAAAAGTCAAAATTTTCTACCAATCGAGCTTTTAAACTAAGAATATTGCAAACGTTGCGACTGTCTCTCAACCCACTCCAACTCTGTTGGTTTCCATCTTCCTTCAAGAGTCAACTAATTTTGTAGACTATATATATAGTAAACTAAAATGGTAGGTTTTTACTTTTTAGGCTTCGGAAGAATAATATATAGCGGAAGAATAATATATAGTTAGAATTTCTAATAGATTGTTAAAATAGTTGACTATTTCTAACTTACCATTGAAGTGAAAGATCATATTCATGAGTACGACGTTGTATTGGATATATATATTTGCTTGCTGGGTAACAGAATGATGATCTAACGTCATGCTAACGATCAAACGGTTCAGAAGTCAGAACCTTTTGTCTCAGTGAATTATACTCATCTCCGTTTTTGTTACACTGGACATCTATTATCAGTTGGGGATAACATCATTTATTCATAAACTGAATTTGTAAACCAATTAAATTGTTTCTACTTTTATTTATGTATTTTTTGTATCGAATGATCTACCAACTAAAAAACTTAAATCAATCGAACTTTTTTGTATTTTCCGCTATATAATATAATTATTTATAGGCTAAAACGTAAATCAGTAGGGTTTTTTTTTTTTTTTTTTTGCTTTTTAAGTATTTTGTATTTTGTGTCAAGTGTATATATAGATAAACAAGTAACATCATTCACTATAACAAGAAAAGCCTATCAGAAATACATATATGATGTGTACCATGTGTGTGCATCATGGGAGAAGTTGGATTGGCGGGTAACTAGTAATAATTGAAACTTTTCTTTTGTTACACTTTTTATTGCTCAAATTACTTTTGTAAAAGTGCAAAAAAGCTATAAATAAAGAGAAGATCTTGTTGGTGCGAATTGTTTGGTTCCGCCAAAACTCGCGGGTCAAATTGAGTCCCAATCACTTCTGTTTTACTTATCCTTTAAACTATTTTTTTTTTGTTCCTTTACCTCACATTAAGTGAAAACCAGCAAGAACCCATTATATACGGTTCTGTAACTTTTCCTTTTTATTCTAAAAAAACCAAAATTTACAAATTTGATTAAAAAAAATGTGTCTTCTTTGATGAAGTGGAGTGGACGATTGCATGAATATATTAATAAGTGATCTAAGCGATTAACCGTCGTTATTCCATTTAGGACATCTTTACCACATGTAAGCGTCTCGGCTGATTGACTTAAATCCATGCAAAACTTCAAAAAATGCCATTTTCACGATCCAATTAATGCCATAAATGAATATAACTATATTAAATTTATAACCACATTTGAGGTATCTATATAAATGGGTATGTAGTGGATAATTCGACGTATTTATATTTGTCGTTTGTTACCATATTAGCCGAGGCACCGACACTCCCAAACGCTACAAAAATATCGAATAGTTTGGGGACTTGGGAGTTGGATCCACTCGACATTGTACGTCGTCGTTTGTGCACTAAGAGACGTCGTTTTGTGCACGAAGAGACGTCGTTTGTTTTTTATTTTAGTTATGTGTTGGTTTTTTTGTCTTTGTTTATATGAAGTAAATGACAAAACTTGCACACAAGAAAGAAACCAAAGATTTTTTATCCTATCGATTCGGACGTACGCTGGAAGGTTCTTCCGTAATTTTTTNGCCAAATAAGGGTCGGCGTTTTGTTCAGCCGCTTGTTATGGACGTCCATAATTCGCGGTTTGGTGACGTGGCCCGTTTCCTTCATTGGATTCTTTTTCTTTCGCGTTTTCGTCTCTTTTTTCTCCACGATTAATTTGCTGTTTTTTTTGTTTTGTTTTGTTCGTTTCAATAAGCCTACATTGTGATTTGTAAGCATACGATTAAAAAATATAAAACCTATACAAATATCTATCTTGTTGTTTGACGTTAATATTTGTAACTAGAAAGATAAATATTTGACACTGAATTTAAGATATGAGCAAGGTACACTTAATATTTTTTCTTGTACAAAGGTAGCATAAATAGGTTTTTTGTATGTAATTATGTAAATATGGGTGATTTGGTGTAGAAATGTCCACGTAGTTTCTTATTTTTAAGTTTATAGAACACATGTTTATTACTTATACCCCTTATTGATTGAAAAATTTAAATACTTAATTATTTGAATGCACGTTTCACTAATTTGATGTATACCTTCTTCCTGTTTTTTTTTTTTTTTTTTTTTTTTTTTTTTTGTAATTAAGGTTAATTCGATTAAGGATCTTTTTGGTTATGACTCATATATGCGCTAATTTTCACAGATCAGAGATAGATCCGTCGGCACTTTTAATCGTTTTCTTTTAGAAGTTAGTCGACGACAAATTTACGTTTGAAAAAAGAAATAGTCGAAGACAAGTTACGCTAAACTTTTTCAGAAATTCAACAAAACAAGAAAATAAAAGTAAACTAGAAAATGTTAGAGAAGACTCACATGAAACGCTCACTGTGCGCATCTCTAATCAAATGGAAAAAAATAAAGCTAGGGAGTTTCATTCAACCCCCACAAAATTTAATTATATATAAAACATGTATATCTATATATATAGAAAAATAATTTGGATTAATCTAAATATATATATATATATATATATATATATATATATATGATAGAAAAATATTTCTTGTGATCTTATAAAAAAGAATACCCGTGAACTAGATTGATCCTCTGATCTTCATCATTCATATAATTTCAATGGAAGTTACATATTTATATAAAACAACTCAGCGAAAAGCTATATATATATTGGATTACATCTAAAGATATGATAAAAATCTTCTCAAAAACATTTCTCGTGATCTTAATTTATCATGTGATCTTCATAAAGCATGCATGAAATTTCTTGATATTATACAATTTTGATGCATTTTACTATTTTCCTAGTACATAATTAACTTTTAATCAGGAATTGAATATATTTTGAATTATATCTAGACTAAGAACATGGTTATTTATTAAAATTAATAACATTGTTACGCTCACAGTTTTGTTTTAGTCATCATCTCCATTTATTTATAGAGAAACCTTAACATGCATGTAAGGACATTAAAAACACAGACAATCTTAGCCAAGATATTTGGCATGTCGTCGAAGAAAATCGCAACGCAGTATTTAATAGAACCTGGTCATATATCCTTCAATTGTTTAATATATTTTTTTCGTCAAACAAATAATAACAATTTTATGTTTCATAATTGATTGCCATTTTCCATAACGTAGATTCTCGTAGTATCGAGTATATGTTATATTGTCATAGGTAAAACTATGTACTTTGAATTTGTCGTTGATATATATGCGTTGCAAGAATTTTATCTGTCGTACAATTATAGGGAACCATTTGTTCGTTATCGCATGCATATGCTTAGATTATCAAATATGTTGTACATCTTAGAAAAACCATATGATTAGTATTGGGGTACATGGAAGAAAAGGGATAGAAAAGCTAAATCGGGATTTGATAACGTACGAGAAAAAAAACAAGGAGAAAATGTCAACCCTTGGTGGAGGATTTTCATCTTTCTTTCTTTCTTTTTTTCTTGGTGGCCAATAAAACACTATATTAGATGGTAACGAATCCAAAACCCCACACTCACATGCATCAAATGCAATCTGTTTCTCCAACCCATTCATTACAAAAACAGCAAATAACATTAAAAACTCATCAAGCCTACCTATATTATCTTCTCATAATTAATCATAAACTTGATTCTCTCAAACATTATTACTAAATCTTACTTTTTCCCTAAAATTCTGTAGTTTAATGATAAAATAGAAACTTCTTTAGAAAAATAAAAGTTTAAAGTAAGAAATGGTAAAAAAAAAAAAACTCGTATGATGGAGACATAGTAAAATAGCTTAGATAATATATAGACTTTCACAAAATAATTGTAGAATACAGTAAGTCCAATGTGTGTGCCTAGTTATAAAAATTTGTAGAGTACTAAAAAATATCGTCTCATAAACGATTTTATTGATCATAACTAAAACATCAATTCAAGAATTAAGGGTTATCAGCCAAAATCATTATATTTTGAAATAAGAAGATGTTAACAAAAAAAAAGTATACAGGCTATTGTCGACGTCTTGTTTGGATATCAAACATCTCTCATGTAATGGGCTTCTAATAGGAGTGAAATATTCCAAAGCCCAAAAATATATAAACCCGAAAAAATTCGCCAATGCATGTCTGATTCGTGTGAACGTGTGTAGGAGTGAAATATTCCAAAGAGCAGGACTGTCCGATGAACGTTTATTTTCACGTGACAAGGACTTTAGAGTTTTATTCGTATACGGCAAAGTGCAAAAGGTCTGCCGTTACAGCACAACTCTCCCAATTAATGAGCAACTTTCCTAAAAGGGAAGCCACGTGTCTATCACAGGATAAATCAGTACATGGAAGACTACACTAAAGTCATTTACATGGGATTCTTGACCCATTAGGAGCCAAAAAAAAAAGCAAATAAACCTCTCTTTTTTTGGGGGTTGTTGTCCATCTTAATTAAAATTACGAGATCACGCTTTGTTTTTTTAAGTACGAGAGAATAGATCAGCATCTTTTAATTAAATTGTGTGGGTCTGCCAGTAACGAGATCACTAATCTAAATCACATATTTCTTTTATTACAAAAATTGCGACTAAACCGAAATGTATTCACACCGGTTAATTTCTTATCAACAACAACCAATTTTCTCTTGAGGTTCGGTATGGTTTTAGTAGAAATCATCATATACAGTACATTAGTCGAATGTTGTTGATTTGATTGTATGCATTTAAAATTTTGGTATTGGAAAAGAGAAACATACTTATTGGTTTACCTTGATAACCGGAACAGTTAAACCAAACCGGTAGGTTATCGTATTTAAGTGTCACTTCCTTGTTAATGTTTTCTTGTTCGTTTTGTTAACAAAAAAAAGTATAACAGAGAGAGAGAGACTGTGAGATTTGAGATTTGAGATTAGATCAACAGAGAGATTTGAGTCGATTGCGGGACAAAGAAGAGAAGATGCAGTACAAGAATTTGGGGAAGTCGGGTTTGAAGGTGAGCACGCTCTCGTTCGGGGCGTGGGTTACGTTTGGGAACCAGCTCGATGTGAAAGAAGCCAAATCGATTCTTCAGTGTTGTCGTGATCATGGAGTCAATTTCTTCGACAACGCAGAGGTTTACGCTAACGGTCGTGCTGAGGAGATTATGGGTCAGGCGATTCGTGAGCTTGGTTGGCGTCGATCTGACATCGTGGTCTCCACCAAGATCTTCTGGGGTGGTCCTGGTCCTAACGACAAGGGTTTGTCCAGGAAGCATATCGTTGAAGGAACTAAAGCTTCTCTCAAACGACTCGATATGGACTACGTCGACGTCCTCTATTGCCACAGGTGATATAATTTTTTCAGATATATTTTTGTTTTCTTTCTTTTTTTTGGATACGAATGTTCGTTTTCGCTCATTTCTTTAAAGATCTAGAGTTTTTTTTTTATTTTTTATTTTATTTGATATGTCTTGACTCATATAGTATTTGTCCTGTACTATGTGTTTGTTGTATGCATTTAATTTTCAGGTGATGAATTATGTTGGATTTTTTTCTTGCATGTGCTTTCAGTACGGATTGCTAATTGAGAGTTTTGTAGATGATATTGATATATATATATATATATATATATATATATATAACTTGGAATCAGCTTCATCGTTCTATAGATAGTAATCTTAGATGCATGTTCATGTAGCGTTTTGGTATATTGTGGATCTGTACAAATCTCCTTTGGTTTCCATTTGATTATGTGATTCGTCTGTGGTGGTATGGGGATCTGCATTTTGTTATCTTTCTTATATGGGTTTGGTGACAACGTATTCCAAAAGTGGCATCTTCTGCGTTGTCCTTAGTGCTACTAGCTTCTTGATTGAGATATGCATATGAAAGATGTTTTTTTTTTTTTTTTTTGGTGTGTGTGTGTGTGTGTGTATTGGGGT
>NC_025687.1:1834733-1850940 GCF_000633955.1 Camelina sativa
ACTAGTGAATGGTCAGCTCAGCAAATTACAGAGGCATGGGGAGCTGCAGACCGTTTGGATTTGGTCGGTCCAATCGTCGAACAGCCAGAGTACAACATGTTCGCTAGGCACAAAGTTTGTATTCCAACTCTTTCTTTCCCTTTTTCCTTTACTGAGTTGCATCATTTATTGATTCGGTTTACACTCTTATGGTATGGTATGTAGGTTGAGTCAGAGTTTCTTCCTCTTTACACCAACCATGGCATAGGTCTCACTACTTGGAGCCCACTTGCATCGGGTGTCCTCACTGGTAAATACAACAAGGGAGCTATTCCCTCAGACAGCAGATTTGCTTTGGAGAACTACAAAGTAATTATTTCTCTCCTTTTTGTTCTGTATACTTGGTCATAGTTGTTAAGATATCCTCTCTGTTTCTTCTGCATCTAAACAAATCTACTGGTACATTTCCCTGTTTGATTTCTTCCACAGAATCTTGCCAATAGATCCCTTGTGGATGATGTGCTGAAGAAAGTTAGCGGTCTCAAACCGATCGCAGATGAGCTAGGAGTAACCTTAGCACAGCTTGCGATTGCATGGTGTGCGTCAAATCCTAATGTGTCATCCGTTATCACCGGTGCCACAAGGGAGTCACAGGTTAGTTCTTGAATCCCCACAGTCGCGTCGAGTCTCAATCTAGATTTCGATCCAAGATTTTTTGAAAGATGTTGTGTTTCTTGTACACCTACACAGATACAAGAAAACATGAAAGCTGTTGAGGTTATCCCATTGCTGACACCTTCTGTTTTGGACAAGATAGAGCAAGTGATACAGAGCAAACCAAAACGTCCTGAATCGTATCGGTAAAACCAAAAACCCGAGATCGCTCATCCCTCCCTATTCGATCAGTTTCAGAAGAGTGTTACACCGGGGGGGAAAAAACACTCGAAGAAGCGTTGTAATGTGTGTTGTTTGATGTTGGCTTTGTTTGTTCTCTTTGGTAGCTTGTGCAATTTAAAAGACTCAGAGAGAGAGAGAGAGAGAGAGAGAGAAAGAGAGAGTAATAATGTGAATTTTAGTTTTGTTGTTTTATTTTTTATAAACGGTCTTTATATGGTTAGTGAAACTTAAAGTTTGGTTCTTGTAGTTGTGATGTCATGACCGCAAATATATTGAATAGCTCATCAAACGGTTCTGGTTAGACATAGTTCTATACCTATATATAGTCTATAAATGTTAGGAACAAATTATTTTAATTTAGTTCAAGGGGTTTGATATATATTAATAATATTTGTATAAACCTAAAAAGTTGGGGGAAATGAGGATATAATTAAAAGATTTTATGGAGGTATTTAAAGTTCAACGTGCACAACATAATGTCTCAACTATATACCATGTTTCCAATATACATACATAATGCACATATCTTTTTTAGGTACGATCCGAATAAAAGTCTAAATTTGGATTTTTCCGTTTTATTTTAGTTGTATAAAAAAGCTAAGAGATCAGTAAAAAAAAAAAAATGCAGGTTTCTAGAGATTGTCTAAAAAAAGTAAGATCTCAAAAACCACCTCCACATAGAAATTTATGAATTTACTAATTTGAAAAATATCTAAAAGGAAGAAATAAAACAATTATTAATAGATAAAGATGAAATTATCCATGATTCAAGTGAAACGAATTAAATCAGAAATTATTTTGAAGTAAAAAAAAAGGTAAAATAAAAAGAGAGAGAAGAGAGAGAGAGAGTTAGGTTTTTGTTTTTGTTTTTGTTTTTTTTTAATTTGGGGAGTTCGTTCGTCGAAACCCGCCCGCGTTATTTTTTGAGAGAGCTTCTCTGCGTCGTCTCTCTCTTTCTCGCAAATCAAAAACCTCAACTTTCGAAAAACTTCAATCTCCAGAAACATTCTTCTCTTTTACCCATTCTCTCCTTTTTTTTTTTATTTTTTTTTGTTAATCATCTTCTCTCCTTCATTGGCAATCTCATTGGCTATTTTTTGTTCTCCAGGTAATCAAAATTTATCTAAAGCTCCAATTTTTTTTTTTATAATTTGATTTTAACACGTTTGGTCTTATAGATGATCTCTCGTTGTTTATATTATGTGATACGATTGGTTTGTATGATCAACATTTGCATTAAAAAATAGAAATTTTATCATATTGAAGAAAAAAATCTTAGTTTCTCGTTGTTGTTCTTGCAGGGGGGCTTACATCTAATAATAAGTCCAATGCGTTTATATGAGCACAAATCTCTGGTCTCTGTTTGATTTTGTAGCAATATAACCTTGAATGAAGCCTGAAGATGTTTGTTTGAGGCTTGATGATGATGAACAAATTTGGTTTTGGGTATAATAAATCTCCATAACCTGTTTGCTATATTCCCTCAAAGAACGTTAAGAGCATACGAAATCCTGGATTTTTTTTTATTTGTTTCGTTTTGAGATTGGGGAGTTAAAAAGAATACAACTTTGGTTCCTCACAAGAGATTGCATAGAAGAAAAAAAGAAGGATTTTTTGGTATACTTTTTTCTCTGTTTCCTTGTTTTGGATCTTGAGAGAACATGAGAATGGAGTTTCCTGGCAGCTCGAATCAGCAGCATTTAGGTAGGGATAGGTTCAATGGGGAACTCGGTTGTGGTAATAACACTCATGAAGACAATATCTGTGCTCAGACAGGGGAGGAATTTTCAAATGAGTTTTTGAGGGATTTTGGTGCTCAACGAAGAGTACAGGGTGGTGGTGGTGGTGGTCTTAGTAGAAATGTTGAAGGTAATCGCCATCTCGTTTATGAGGATTTCAACAGAATTCTTGGGCTTCAGAGAGTTGAGTCCAACATGTCTGAAGGTATGAATCCCTACTTAGCTGAATCAAATGTTTCAGACTCACCTCGGAAGATGATTCATACTGCAACATCAGATGTTCCTTTTCCGGATATACTGAAGCTTCTTTGTAGCTTCGGGGGAAGGATCTTACAGCGACCTGGTGACGGCAAACTTAGATACATTGGAGGGGAGACCCGGATCGTCTCTATACGTAAACATGTTGGATTAAAAGAGTTGATGCACAAGACTTATGCTTTGTGCAACCATCCCCATACAATCAAGTATCAGTTACCGGGAGAAGATCTTGATGCCTTGATCTCGGTTTGCTCAGATGAGGATCTTCTTCATATGATTGAAGAGTATCAAGAAGCTGAAACAAAGGGTGGATCTCAGAGGATAAGGGTCTTCCTTGTATCTTCATCAGGATCATCAGAGAGTCCTAAAATCTACAATGAAAGAAATATGAACGTAAACCGAAACACGCACCAGCAGATGGATATAGATCATTATCAGTATNATAACACTCATGAAGACAATATCTGTGCTCAGACAGGGGAGGAATTTTCAAATGAGTTTTTGAGGGATTTTGGTGCTCAACGAAGAGTACAGGGTGGTGGTGGTGGTGGTCTTAGTAGAAATGTTGAAGGTAATCGCCATCTCGTTTATGAGGATTTCAACAGAATTCTTGGGCTTCAGAGAGTTGAGTCCAACATGTCTGAAGGTATGAATCCCTACTTAGCTGAATCAAATGTTTCAGACTCACCTCGGAAGATGATTCATACTGCAACATCAGATGTTCCTTTTCCGGATATACTGAAGCTTCTTTGTAGCTTCGGGGGAAGGATCTTACAGCGACCTGGTGACGGCAAACTTAGATACATTGGAGGGGAGACCCGGATCGTCTCTATACGTAAACATGTTGGATTAAAAGAGTTGATGCACAAGACTTATGCTTTGTGCAACCATCCCCATACAATCAAGTATCAGTTACCGGGAGAAGATCTTGATGCCTTGATCTCGATTTGCTCAGATGAGGATCTTCTTCATATGATTGAAGAGTATCAAGAAGCTGAAACAAAGGGTGGATCTCAGAGGATAAGGGTCTTCCTTGTATCTTCATCAGGATCATCAGAGAGTCCTAAAATCTACAATGAAAGAAATATGAACGTAAACCGAAACACGCACCAGCAGATGGATATAGATCATTATCAGTATGTTTCAGCTCTTAACGGTGTCGTTGATGTGAGTCCTCAAAAGAGTTCCAGCGGGCAAAGTGGGACAAGTCAGACTACACAATTTGGGAATGCTTCAGAGTTTAGCCCTACATTTCATCTCCGAGACTCGCCTACTTCTGTTCATACATGGGAACACAAAGACTGCAACAGTCCAACCTTCATGAAACCATATGCCAACACGAATGCTGTTCACTTTTTGCCGAAGATTCCGGGGAACTCATTTGGTCAACAATCTCCTCCATCATCTCCTTTCTCAGTTCACAAGAGAGCAAACACCGACGTTCCTTACTTTGTTGATCAAAATGGTTTCTTTGATACTTACTTGGTTTCTCCAAAATTCCCACAGCAACACAGATTCTTGTTTGAGACTACTGCACAAATGCAGAAGCATCCAGAAATGAATCTTCATGACCGGAGGCCAAGCGAAGATATTTACCCCCATGGTCAAGGTTATATCGGAGCCGAGAAAGTGAGGCTTAAGAAAAATGCTCTCTCTGATCCGCAGCTGCATGATGAGAGCCAAATCAAGAATGGGTTAGAAGCATTTACAAAACAACCATGGAAAATATTGAGAAAGAAACTACATGTTGTGGCTACGTCAAAGTGGGGAGACAGTGATGATATCTATTTCAAGAATCCAGAAGGCAAGAGGAGTAAGGAGCTCGAGTTCAACAAAAAAGTTCCTAATAACTGGATCGATCGTGATCATAGTCCTGGTTCGTTTGATCAGACATCAAAGAAACATGGTGGCAGTAACAGTAATAGCTCTTTCAGTCCGAATTATTGTAGTCCGAATTATCAACCAGCTGCTCAGGTTACTTCAAGTGATTCACAAGATTCAGCTGGAGGCTCTGTCTTCTCTTTATCAGTTAACACCAACGAAAATCATCTTGACTGTTCGAAAGACAAATTTAATGGTCTCCAGCAAGACATATCACTAGATATTCTCATCAGAAGCCACACTTCAGCTACAGATCAATTATGTAGTACATCCAAATCAATTGATCAAGCAGATTCCTCTTTACCCATTACAGATTTCCCTGTGGAAAAACTGAGACAAGAGCCTAGGATTCCGAGATGTGTAAGCATATAATTCACATTAATCCTTGCGTAAAGTTAGCAATCTTTTTGGTCTAAGTCTGTTTTCCTCAAACGATGTGCAGGATTTGGAGACAAAATGTGATGATATAGAAACAGAGAATTCTCTTTCAAGAGAAGAGAGTATTCACTACAGTGGATTTCCTCTTACGAAGGTGGGAAGTAGAGAAGCTGCTTTTATGCATACGCAAGACTCACATGATTTCTTCAAAAACAAGGTGCTTGGTCCACAGTTGATAGTTGAGGATGTGACTGACGAAGTAACTTCAGATGCTCTCTTGTCAGCTACTATTGTCCCTCATGTACATAGTGAGTCAGATGATGATCAAAAATCCTACACAAGGGAGAATGAGATTACAGATGCTGGTCTTGAATCTGCAATGGAGGTACACAAATTATTTTGTCCTATTAGATTATAAGTTCTGGCTTTCCTGATGTGTGTCGGCTTAAGGTTAATCTTTCTGGTCTCTTTTTATATTACAGGAAAAGTATAAGAAAAGCATAAACACCTCTGATTCGTTTAGTGAAGCTGCGATGATTGAAATTGAAGCTGGAATCTATGGCTTACAGATAATCAAAAACACTGATCTTGAAGACTTGCACGAGCTAGGATCTGGTACATTTGGAACGGTTTACTATGGGAAGTGGAGAGGAACTGATGTTGCTATCAAGAGGATAAAGAATAGTTGTTTCTCTGGTGGGTCATCTGAGCAAGCACGACAGGTTTAACTCTTTCTCTCGAGTCTCTGAACTTTTAAGATAGTTTCTTTACTGATGTCTTTTGGAAACAGACTAAAGATTTCTGGAGAGAAGCTCGGATATTGGCGAATCTCCACCATCCTAACGTGGTGGCCTTTTATGGAGTTGTGCCAGATGGACCTGGTGCAACAATGGCAACAGTGACTGAGTATATGGTGAACGGATCTTTGAGACATGTCTTGCAGAGAAAAGACAGGTACGTACACATTATTTATCAAATATCTATGTATGACCTTTTGCGATATGGCATTACTGATGGGAATATATATGCACAGAGTACTTGATAGGCGCAAAAAACTGATGATAACTCTTGATGCTGCATTTGGCATGGAGTACCTACATATGAAAAATATTGTTCATTTTGATCTTAAATGCGATAACTTGCTTGTAAACTTGAGGGATCCACAACGACCTATTTGCAAGGTGAAACTTTTCCTCAAAATCTTGTCATCTCTAGCCAAATTGTATAAGTTAAATATTGTCTTTTTTTCCTTCTCACTTTCATACTGTTCCATTTACAGGTTGGAGATTTCGGATTATCAAGAATCAAACGAAACACGCTTGTCTCTGGTGGGGTAAGAGGAACCCTTCCATGGATGGCCCCAGAGCTGCTAAACGGAAGCAGTAACCGTGTCTCAGAAAAAGTATGTTGCTGAGTCCAAAATCAGAACATTCCAAATTTTGTAGTCCTTACTACGTGTTTTAATGTTCATATGTTTTGCAGGTAGATGTTTTCTCATTTGGTATTGTGCTGTGGGAGATCTTGACAGGCGAAGAACCCTACGCGAATATGCATTGCGGTGCCATCATCGGTACGTTCTTTGAACAAAAAGAACTTGGATTGGATTGAGGTTTAGTTTCTTATCCAGTTTTGTTTTGTATTGTATAATAAAAAGGTGGAATTGTGAACAATACGTTGAGACCACCTGTGCCAGAACGGTGTGAAGCAGAGTGGAGGAAGTTGATGGAGCAATGCTGGTCATTCGATCCAGGAGTACGACCATCGTTCACGGAGATTGTTGATCGGCTTCGCTCGATGACTGTTGCCTTACAAGCCAAGCGACGAACCTAAATGCCCTCTCCAATCAAACTTAAAGAAAAAAACCAAACGTAAGTTGTGAGATACTATACTGTACATGAGTCTTCATTTTTGGGTTGGTTTTAAATTTATATTGGCTGAAAGAAAGTGACAACAAGAAGGGGAAATATAGATTTGTGAGAGATGTGCGGCGTTTGTAAATTAGTATTGGGGGAATTTACCGGTTTTTGTATACCAAGAAAGTTGGGGTTCTACTGTGTAAAAACAGAATTGTCATTTTTCTGTAAGGAATATGTTTCCTCCATCTAAAGAAATTAACTTCTTATTACCGGTTTGGGTTTGAGAGTTGTTTATTAAAAACAAAAACCACAACATAAACGTTAGTAACTGACGTTTTTGGTTCAGAGGAATATGGAACCTTCACACCAAACTTTCAAAATAAAATTTCTCAAGCATCTTAACTCCAAAAAAAATCCATCATAAGGTTTGTTTAAACGATTACACTGGAAAGCTATAATAATCCATAAATGTCTGCGAAAAGCCACAATAGATGCATAACATAATAAGTAAACTAAAGGTAACGCAAATTCCAAAACTTGAGAGAACTTCTTCAATACATCCAGCATCAGTTTTCTCTGCAAGGAATTAAAATTAATAATTTTGACACTGCAAGCAAATGTATCATCGGACACAATAAGGTGGATTAGAATGGTAACGTACCTTGTTTAGTCTCATCAACGCCTATCGGTTTTTCCTTTCCCTCTCTTGCCTGAAAACAAATGTTTTGGTCTAAGCGTCGGTATGACTCTGTCAGCTTCACCACGACGTGCATTCTTGTCTCTCTTTTTGTGAGATTTATTGCTAATCTTAATGGCCGATTTCTTCTGAGTAGAGTCTTTAAATCCATCACCAGGCACAACTTCATGTGCAGGAGGCCTTGATTGAGATCTTGAGATCGACATAGATCTAGACTTCGATCTCACACGCTGCTTCTTGTTCGACTGTTGCTCATCATCCACGTCCATTGCGTCGTTACCCTCATCATCTGATCGATCCCTCTTCCTCCCTCTAGACTTGCTTCTTGCACGGTTCACTGCAGAAGATGGATCAAGTCCAAGAGCTGATAGCTCCCTACCCATTCTTTTCGTTGTGTACTTCTTGTCCTTGTCAAACTTTCTTGGAACAGTAGATCGGTTCTGTGCAACAGTCTTCTTGAGCCTGTGATCTAGAATGATCTTAGCTCTCTTCTTTCTAATGGCAGCAAGTAGCAGCTGCTGCTCCTCTGAAAGCTCCTCAACATCCATCTCGATATCTTCTCCTTCAATTCCAGCCAGCCTCAATTCTTCTTCTCGTTCCAACTCCTCAAGCCTCTGCTGAATGTCTGGATCAATGAAGTCAGCCACATTATGACCATCGAGAATCTCAGGGATAATGTCTTCCTTCCATTCATCATGATGCAAGATGTAGTGCTTCTTCAAACTAGCAGAATAAACTCCAGCTCCACCGTTTTCCTCTTCCAAATCTTTCTCTGTCTTTCGTTTCTCCATTTCAGCAGCTTCCTTAGCTTTAGCCTCAAGAACCACCTGAGGTATGCAAGGGGGTCTATCTATGCTATCACGAGGCTTTGGCATCGCCACATGGAACCTGTTCAGGTGGTCGTTAATCTTTTTGGATTTCATCTTGGCCTCTACCCTTTGATCTAACAGCCTCTCACATGCAGCATTCTTCACAGACATCACACCTTCGTCTGTCAGAGTACTCATCTTCAAAAGCACTGCTTCTTCACTTGCTCCCCTTGCAGTTTTCATAGCTTCAGCTTTCATCTCTTCGATCAGCTTCCGGTCTTCTTCAGATATGTTTTCCATGGGCATCAGATCAGTCTTGTTGCAGACAATGACCAACGGTTTGTTCATAAAGAGGGACTTGATGCTGTGGAAAAGAGCAGACTGCTGAGCAATAGTGTAACCACATGAACCTGAGATGTCCAGAAAGAACAAAACAGCAGCACGGAGATGGGCCAAGGCGGTGATACTGCACATCTCAATGATGTTACGGTCTTCGAAAGGCCTGTCCAAAATACCAGGGGTATCAATGACTTGGTACCTCAGGTACTTGTAATCAGTATGACCAACAAAGAGGGATTTGGTGGTGAAAGCATATGGCTGGACATCAACATCAGCCCTGGTAACCTTGTTCATGAAAGAACTCTTGCCAACATTAGGGTATCCACAAATCAAGACAGTACGGGTGTTTGGATCAATGGAAGGAAGCCTAGCCATGTGCTGCCTGATCTGCTCCAGATAAGCCAAACTAGGAGTGATTCTCTTCAAAACAGTGCACATACGACCAAGAGCAGCCACCTTAAGACACTTGCACCGGTAGAGAGAATCACCATACTTGAGTAGCTTCACATAATCCTTGGCGATCTTGCTAACCAAGTTCCTGGCAGTATTGACCTGGCCTAAAGCAAGCTTGTAATGATCTTTATTGTAAAGAACATGGAGAAGATCACCATAGAAAGGATGGATTTGATCAAGGCGAGGAAACTCATCAATGATAGCGGAGAGCTTCTCATGGAAGTTGGTCTGAGTGTACTTGACCTTCCTCATGTAGAACTGACGGAGACGGTTAATCTTGTAACCCTTGTGGACAACAGTAGGAGTCTGACGCTGAGTCCTAGAAAGGATGATGTCAATGAACTCCTTGCCATTGGGAACAACAGTGATCTTCTTGAAATTGTACTGAACCATCTTCGCTTATCGATCTGTGCACAAATCCACAAAACATGCCAACATATGAGCTCCACGATTGTGAGGCAAAATCTTAATTTTGTTACAGGCTAGCTTAATCATAAAGCATAAACTCCACGATTGTGAGGTACTAATCAAAGAGACTGTGCTAAGGGAACAAAGAAGATTTTTGACATCAAAAACAAAACAAAGCATCGAACTTACGAAGCAACAAAGCATCATCATCATCTATATGATTAAGAATAAACACAAAAGTAACAAAATTATTAATAAACATCACTAAGAACAAAATAAAACCCAAAGAAGAAACAGCAAAAGCTAAAGGTGAGTAAAATCGAAAGGGAATAGAGAAAGGAGAGGGAGACTTACGTCGAGAACAGATGAAGAGAAGGGGCCAAGAATTTGTGAAGGGGAGACTTAGACGGCGTTGGTTCTAGGGTTTAATTTAGAGGAGAATCGAGCCGCCGAAGAAATGACGGTCGACAGTGTTTTTTCTGAGGAAGAGAGACGAAGGAATCCTAAATATGTATGTAACACAAACCTAAAACCCTAGAGGCATACGACGTCGTTTATGAATAAACCAAGATGATTTATACCGATCCAAATCCTAAAACCCATATTAATCCAGTTTAGACCGGTCTGAACCGGTTTAGTCTTTTATTTCCTTTTTAATTAACGGTTTTGCTTTGGACAAATTAAAAAAAAAAACGATGGAAGAGACAGAGAGAGAGTTTAACTTTAAATGGTGCTGCTGCTGCTGCTTCACATCAGATGATCTGCAGTAGTTTTGACGGATTGATCGAGAAAACTAGACAGACAAATATGATTCGGTGATCGATCTTAGGGCTTTAGAGTGAGAATGAGAGAGACTCTTGTTCGATCAAAGACTATGTTTTTATAGCCGCCGACTTAAGGACACAAGTGTTAACTCTGTTTTTCTTTTGTAACGGTTCTTGATTTGGAGTTGGACAACAACAAAATAAAATGGAAAAAGCGATGGAGAGACAAAGGGTGCTGCTTCAGCATCTTCAACCTTCCGACGCCTCTCTCTCTGTAAGCTCTTCTTCCTCTTCTTATATATATATATATATATAGCTTTGATCTCCCATCGCTAATAAATTGCTCTCAATTACTGGATTTGTGATTCTGTGACTCTCAAGGCTGATTTGTGATTTTTGGTTGCTTCTTGTTCGATTCTTTTTTTTTCCCCCCGAATTATTATTGTTCTTTTGGTTCTGGAAGTGTGTTTGATTTTTTACTAAAATCACTGTCTTGTTGTGTTGTTTCCTCACAAGCCCTCAGCTTGCTTGGCTTCATATGAGAGGACCTCTCTATATGGAGATGATGTTGTCATTGTCGCGTTAAGTTTCTTCTCTCTTCTTTTCTCATTATTTGGTATTGTTGTGCAAGACCCTTTGAAACCTTGTTGAGCCCCCTTTCTTCTATGATTCTTTTGTTGATACAGGGCACAAAGGACTGCACTTTGCAAGGCAAAACGTGGCAGCTTTAAGGATACATATCCTGATGACCTGCTTGCATCTGTTTTGAGAGTATATGCTGATTCGATTCCTCTTTCCTGGTTTTTTTGGGTTTCCCCTTTTCCACTTATGTGTACTAGTCAGAAGCTTCTTCTTGGTAGGCAATGATAGTGAAAACAAATGTAAACCCATCTGAAGTTGGTGACATCGTAGTTGGTACTGTCTTGGGGACTGGATCTCAGAGAGCCACTGAATGTAGGATGGCTGCCTTCTATGCTGGTTTCCCTCGTAAGATTTTCTTTTTCACTATGGTAATACATATGTAATCCGGAATCTTTGAAATTTGGTTTGTTGTATGCTAATGCATGCTCTTATGTCCCGTTTGAAGAAACTGTTCCCATCAGAACCGTGAACAGACAGTGTTCATCTGGGCTTCAAGCTGTTGCTGATGTTGCTGCTGCCATAAAAGCAGGTTTTTATGACATTGGTAAGAGAGTAACTATACCTTTGGTTACATGAATTATGTCTTTCTTTTTGACGGTATATGAATAATTGAGCTGACAATACGTTGGGTACAGGTATTGGAGCTGGACTGGAGTCCATGACAACCAATCCAAGGGGATGGAAAGGATTAGTCAACCCAAAGGTACTGTGCTCTTTTTCTCTCTCTCTCTCTCTCTCTCTCTCTGAAGTGATTGATTGGCTCTGTTGAATTTTAAGCCCTCATATATAGAACGTATTATATTATTGTATTGTAGGTGGAGAAGTTTGAACAAGCACATAGTTGCCTTCTTCCAATGGGTATTACTTCAGAAAATGTAGCACACCGGTTTAATGTTTCAAGGGAGGAGCAGGATCAAGCTGCTGTAACTCCAATAAACTTTCTCTGTTCTAATGCATGCATTTGATATTACCCTCCATCCTTTGTTTATCGAGTCAAACAAATGTATAGGTTGATTCTCACAGAAAGGCTGCGTCTGCTACAGCTTCCGGTAAATTTAAGGATGAAATAACCCCCGTAAAAACCAAGGTACATGCTGTTTTTTACCTTTGCAACAACTCTGAATATGTTAGATTCTTCAGGATGCATCAAGTGCTCTTTTCCCCAAGGTAATGAATTTTGTTTCTACGTTTCAGATTGTTGACCCAAATACAGGTGATGAGAAAGCCATAATAGTCTCTGTGGATGATGGGATTCGACCTAACACAACCCTCTCCGGACTTACGAAGCTGAAATCAGTGTTTAAGAAAGACGGAACCACAACTGCTGGTACTTTTTCCCAAACTAATTGTTCATTTGCAGAGAAAACTGTTTGTTTGATCCATCTTCTTTTCTTTTTTACAAATCCATTGCTTCCTTTGTGTCAAAGCACTCTTGGATGGTGCAGGAAATTCTAGCCAATTAAGTGATGGTGCAGGAGCTGTTCTCCTTATGAGGAGAAATGTCGCAATGCAGAAAGGCCTTCCCATTCTTGGTGTATTCAGGTGGGTTTGACACTCTATATTGACCTCTCTTTGCTTCATTAAGTAAAAGCACTCTTGGACACATTACAGGACTTTTGCTGCAGTTGGTGTGGACCCAGAAATCATGGGGGTTGGGCCAGCTGTGGCTATTCCTGCTGCAGTCAAGGCTGCTGGTTTAGAACTCGATGACATCGACTTGTTTGAGATTAACGAGGTATAAGATAATAGAACAACTCTTCTTTGAGTCTTTCCATGCATTCACTACTGCACATGCTAGCTTCCTTGTTATAGGCCTTACATACCGTTGTGTGTTTAGGCGTTTGCATCTCAGTATGTTTATTGTCGGAACAAGTTGGGGCTAAACCCGGAAAAGATCAATGTCAATGGAGGAGCCATAGCCATTGGACATCCCTTGGGCGCTACAGGTATGCTCTACTTGTTTCCTAAATGAATCCCTCAGCTACTAACAAATGCTATTACACTTAATCAGGCGCCAGATGCGTTGCAACGCTGCTGCACGAGATGAAACGCCGTGGTAAAGACTGCCGTTTTGGAGTAGTGTCAATGTGCATAGGTATGTTATAAGTTCACTTTCACTCTCACTCTCATTCGTTCCACACACTCACTCTCACTGGGATTGGAAACCGCGCAGGTTCGGGAATGGGAGCAGCTGCGGTGTTTGAGAGAGGAGGCAGTGTGGATGAGCTCCCCAACTCAGTAGATAAATAAATCATGGCAAGGACTCTCGCTAGGGATGTTTCCAAATTCGAACACACTGCTACAAATAGATGCGTTATAGATAAAATAAATCATGGCAACAATAGTACAATAATACTTGAGGAACAACTTTTTGTTCTTACTTTGTAACCCACTTTTGTTACACTTTAGTACAAAATGTATTTGGTTGGTCTATGTATGTGATGTACACATGAGGGATGAATAACTCTGTCGGCTAAAATGTAAAATGCAAGCGTCCTTTATAGAACCACAAGTTAAAAATAGGTATTGTGAATCTAAGTTCAACGAGGGGTGGTGGCGCAGTTGGCTAGCGCGTAGGTCTCATAGCTACTACTGAGTGATCCTGAGGTCGAGAGTTCGAGCCTCTCTCACCCCAAAAATCTTCTTTTTGTTCGTCCAAAATGATTTTTATTTCTCAAGATGGTACATATTAAATGCATTGAAAGATAAAACAACGCTGATGTAGTACGCAGCTACTAATCATTAGGAAGTTTTTCCCTAAAAGGTGAAATAAGTCGTCAAACTTGGATGGAAGTGGTTTATACATGAAGTACGAGTTCTACTTCGTAAGATATATCATATAAGATTTTCAGAAGGAAAAAACGCAGTGGGATGTTCCACATCTAGCATGTTTACACAATTTCATTTTCTTTCTTACTTAGATTTTCATAGCATATGCAAACTTCAAAGCTTAGTTTGTAGCTATGCACTAATCTAAGAGTGACTTCATTGCAGGATCATTTTAGAAACTCCCGCATTCTAACGGGTCTCTTCACAGCATTTGTGAAACCCTGTACGTGTAAAGCATACACATCAGTGTCAATATTTCGAATCTGGCTTAAAGTTTGAATGTCTTAATGTTTTTATATAGCTATCTTAAAATCATCCTTTTGAGGAGTTGTTGGTTGGCTGCAAGTGTGACATACCTCGTTAAACTTGAAGAGAAGAGGTCGTGAATCTCTTTTTGCAGTTGCTCGCTTTTGTACATCCTCTGGATCTTCATAATCTTTCCTGGACTTCCTAAACCTGTTCTTACCAGACAAATATGCGATTAGTTTATGTTCATGATTCATTACACTGAACCGTCTGGTTGAAAATGACTCAGATGAGACTCTATTCATCCACCACTTTGGGCGATAAAAGCCTGGGATATTATGAAGTTCAAGCTGAAATCAATCCTTCAATTACCTGTCGAAGAAATTATGGGCGGTGCGAGATGCCTTTTTCACATCACTCGTTTTCGGTTTTGAAGTTGTGGCAATCCCAACTGGGACCGACGAAGGTTTAGAGGTAACTGGATTTCGTTGACTTTCATTTGGTGCAGCATTCGTTTTCCTCGCTAAGTCTTGATTTATCTTCTTAATTTCAGGTTTGTTCAAGATCCCCAAACTTCCTCCACTTGCTTGCAATATCTTTTGCTTCTCAACCTGAATTTTTTTAACATTTATATGAAAATCAAGATCTTCATGCAACTAAAGCCACAAATCTATACAAGTTCCGTGGAAGAAGATGCGACTTACTTCATGTACCAACACTTGTTTCATCGCCAAGGTGAGTATATGATGTTTAAATTGGTGACCCTGTCAAATGTTGGAAAGGCGATGAGTATTATCCCCAAAAGTAGAATTTGGTGGACAGATGCTAGGGGAAAAGAAACAGAAACAAAACCTTGAAACTAATGAAATCAAATAGATGTGGATCTAAAGCAAGAAGTGAAGCATCTGAAGCAGCTGCCTCCCTGAGGTTACTCAGAGCAGGATCAGATTTCACATTCTTATAAGTCAAAGAATAAGAACACATAAGCATGACCAAACCCGCCAGTTGATCCTTTTGCCTATCTGATAGCAAATGTGATGCCACCTGAGGATCATAGCAAGATGTCATCCTTAGAAGAGCAGCATTGATTGATGTAAGGTGGCACAGTAAACCGCGAAGGGAACAGATTTTACAAAGACAGATCAACAGCATATAGATGAAGACATACCGGTCTAAGAGTTGGGGGAGAAAGAATATGCAATAGCGGGGAAACAGAGTCTTCTACGAAAGACTTGATTGACAAATGCCTCCCAATATAGGGAGGTATCTTGTGGTGCCAAGACCGCAGAGACTCCTGCTTTTCCACTAAAAGTGTTCGACATCTGGTACATTTGATATTGAGAAGTACTCGTAAGCAGGAATGCTTGAAATGCTTTCGTAATCAATAAGAGATGACACCAAAATCACCTGTGGTATGACTTAGGCCACTCAATAATTGGTTTTTGAATCTGGGCCACACGACGGTGAATAGGTATCACAAGGCTAGGAAAGTAAACTGCATCACAAGGTAAAGGAAAAACAGTGTTATTTACAGGACTCAGTAATCTTTTAGAGCTTCAAAGGCTTTACCGTAGAGAGGCATATGCTGGGTGCGCATGATATATCGATGCAGCAAATCAGAAGTTCCAAGACCGTCCAAACAGCTAATCTTTAAATTAAAAGGATTATACATAACGTTATTTACAGAACATAAAATGGTCATAGGGCACTGGAAATCATTATTAGCCTTACCGTCTTGTCCATCACCGGATCATGGTAGTGGAGCTGCAAAATGTTTTCATGTATACCATCGAATATCAAATCATAATCACCCCTGCACGTTCAGTTAATACATAAGCATGAAGGAGAAAAAGACAAAGCAGAAAAGTTATGAAATATGAAAGAGAAAAGTCATTGTCTTGTACATACCGACTAGATACGAGATTGTGTAAGAAGTCAAAATTTTTGGCCTCACTGCCAGAAGCGTCATTAGATCGTTCTCGTTTCATTTTTCTCGTGGTGAATATCTGAAGGGAAGAAGCAAGCTTGGATA
>NC_025687.1:1851778-1854052 GCF_000633955.1 Camelina sativa
GCCTCACTGCCAGAAGCGTCATTAGATCGTTCTCGTTTCATTTTTCTCGTGGTGAATATCTGAAGGGAAGAAGCAAGCTTGGATACAAAATGAAGAGATCTGTAAACTATGATTGCTTTGATAATTTGACTGAGCTTGAAGTACCTCTTTCCAGATATCAAACAGACTCTTTGACATATCTTTCCGCCCAACAACTTGGGATCCAATATCAATCTGAAATAGAAAGCACGTGGTGGTACTTATCAGAAGGCTCAATTTCCACGAATGGAAAACTAAATAGAAGATTAATTGCCTAAAGAACAAAATTGTTGAAAAAACGGCTTCAGTATTCCTAACTAAGTCATTAAATTCATAAAAGTTACTGGTTTTCAAAACGAATGACCACTCATAGAATCATCCAGAGATCTTCTATTTCAGTTGGCAAGGCACTAAGCAGATTTTTTTTTTCTCCTCCGTTTAAAGTCTAATGAACTTAGATTTTCCAGTGAAGTGTTATTTAAATCGAAAGCAGAAAACAGACACAAGTGCTAGAAGGGCATCGAAGTCTCACCACATTGATGGTTTCTTTCTTCTTGTTGAGAAATTGCAGGGTATTCAAGCAAGAGCGTATGTCACAATCTGTAACCACCAAATATAAAGGCAAATGAGAATCTTTTAGGAAACAAATACACAGACTAATTTCTTCTCTAAAATCAATTATAACATAAGATCAAAACTTGTGGCAATAGATCACACTAAGAACCAAATTTAAGGGAGAAAGTTACCAGTGAACTCTGCAAGAGCACTAAGAGCGAATGATCTTGCTTTCATCCCTTCCATATTACAAATATACTTGAGCCTATCATTTGCACATTTTAGTAAGGCGATTGATAGATAAATCAAGTCGGGGACAAATCTTGACTTTAATTTGAATACAGTTCACTGGCTCTTATAGAAATGACTAGCTAACCATGATAGCAATGAGATGTGCGGCATCATTTCATCCTAAATCACTAAGGTACTATTTTAACGACTTAATGTCACATCCTGGCTCTCAATTCAGAGTGGAAGCTATTATTACAGATGACTGACAGTTGGACTAATACCAATGGCCGTACCCTCACCAAAATGAGACAAAATAATAAACTATTCTTAATAGTTCTTCGTTGCATGCAATAAAGTAAGAAATAGTTACCTGTTTACCACACGGCTCACTGTTGGTTGAACAAATATATGAACCCTGCAACAGAAGCATATGTTCTTATCATCATACTAAGAGAAGGTTTCTCTAAATAAGCATATGATAAGCAGAAGTAACAACACATATTTAAGACAATTCAACACTTTCAAAGCAGTATGCTCTAAAAAAAATAGTGCAGCAGGAAAAAGAGACCTTGAACTTACTTTGCTATCTGTCGCAGAGGCCTAAGTGCTGGTGCATATAAATCATTACATATACAAATAATAGGTCTTGATAGTGGTGCTGTCCGGCGCTCTTTCTTCGAGGAAGTCTTCCCATTCTCTATATTTTCCTTGCCTGTAGCATGCTTTCGTTCTGCCAACACCTATGCAGCAAGTATACAATTATATACTAACAAATGCTAACACATAGCCCATCCCAAATTGGTCTCCAAAAGAGAATACAAATTCAAGAAATAATTGCGAGAATCAAAGGAGGTTTAGAGCTAGCAACGTAAGTAAAAAAATAACCAAAAACCTTTTTGCAGTTACTAAAACTGGGAAGGAGTCATTTTAAATGGNTACTTGAGCCTATCATTTGCACATTTTAGTAAGGCGATTGATAGATAAATCAAGTCGGGGACAAATCTTGACTTTAATTTGAATACAGTTCACTGGCTCTTATAGAAATGACTAGCTAACCATGATAGCAATGAGATGTGCGGCATCATTTCATCCTAAATCACTAAGGTACTATTTTAACGACTTAATGTCACATCCTGGCTCTCAATTCAGAGTGGAAGCTATTATTACAGATGACTGACAGTTGGACTAATACCAATGGCCGTACCCTCACCAAAATGAGACAAAATAATAAACTATTCTTAATAGTTCTTCGTTGCATGCAATAAAGTAAGAAATAGTTACCTGTTTACCACACGGCTCACTGTTGGTTGAACAAATATATGAACCCTGCAACAGAAGCATATGTTCTTATCATCATACTAAGAGAAGGTTTCTCTAAATAAGCATATGATAAGCAGAAGTAACAACACATATTTAAGACAATTCAACACTTTCAAAGCAGTATGCTCTAAAAAAAATAGTGCAGCAGGA
>NC_025687.1:1855322-1858174 GCF_000633955.1 Camelina sativa
ATATACATACCATCTTTAGAATAACATCAACTGCTCCTTTTCCATCACCAAGAGCTCCATCTATCTCATCAATCACCTACATAAATGATTGTCAGTCTCTTCCACTCCAAAAGACATTGAATAATACTTTCAAACATGATGAAAAGAGGTAAGTGAACAAAGAGTAGGTAAGCATACCAAACATTTAGGTCTAGAATCAGCTGAAACAGAGTTCATCTGAACTACATCAAGAATTCTCGTTTCAATGGCTGATGCTGATCGCTCGTCACTAGCATTGATCTGCAAAACAACACAAGTTGGATTAACCTAAAATAAAGAATAGAAGAATAAGAAACCTGCACATACAGAAGCATTGGTAGCATGGAAATTAATCAATGTCATGCATGCAAAACCATAAGAAGAATTAAACTGCGAGATACGTCCCGCTTATTCTAATGGTCGAGAATTTAACTAGAGAAAATAACGAATTCAGATTTCAACAAGAATACCTCAACAACGCGATATCCACAATGCTTAGCTGCAATGTGAGCAAGCGTAGTTTTTCCAAGTCCTGGGGCACCACAAAGCAGAAGAATCTACAGCAACAGTGAAATTATATTTTTACTACCGGTGCATACTGATGCTTATAATACAAGACAACCACAATCAGCTTATATAAAAATAAACTTGGAGTCTATATCAGTCTATCGCTCACCTTTTGCTCTGGGGGACCAGTAAGTTTTAACTTCTTGTTACACAAGTCTATATTATCTGTTGTGTTGCTATTGCTCACGTCAGCATTTTTCGGATATCCAACACTTTCCTTACTCCATCTATTGAACTGTTTTTTCCGTGTAAAAGATGAATCCGACTTTTTATGATGACTTGGCGTAGAATGTCGTTTCAAAGCTGACAATACTTCCTCTGTCGTGCTTCTAATTTCAGATCCAAAAACAGAAGCATCCCACTGCTTAAGCCATAAGAGGACCTACAAATAAAATCAATAATGGTCAACTACAAGAACCGATAAGACGCTGTCTAAAATCACTGAATCTTCATTCATCTAATTGACCAGAATCATCACCAAGAAACGAAAAAATACCTCTCGATTGGTCTGCTCATCACTGAGAAGCTCAGTAAATGAGCAAGGAGAATATTTTTCCACCCAGAGTTTCTCATGCATTACAGATGTTTCTGCAGAAATGGTTTCATTCTGATCTTCGGAACTAGTTTGCAAGGCCTTGTAAAATGCCTCCTTCTCTGATTGCTGCAAAAGAACACTGATTGAATCTTTAATAAGACCTGCAAAACAGTAATGAATGATACAAGTTACCTACCGAGAAAATTAGAGATATTGTCAGAAGATTGTATGCTACTTCAAGAATTGAATTTTGTACGGAAACCTTGTCCACAGCGTAGTAGCAGCATACATACACAGGTTAGACCATCAAAACAACATGTTCTAAAGCTAAACTGATCTCAAATTTATGAAAGAAATACCAGAAACGAATAGACCAAGCAAGAAATAGATAGTACACAGATCTACTACAACAATTCTGATGGCTTAAATGAAAACTTGGTACCATTAGACTTGGCTTTCACATCCAATTTCTTCACTTCTTCGTCTCCCAAAGCCCGACAGAGTTTGGCATAAACCCTCTCTCCTCCGTCAGGTGCTGTGATCGGAAAGCACTCCCCGTCTATCTCAGAAGCGTATCTGCAAACCCCAATAACAAGATTACTAAAAACGAAATAAAAATTTCCGACCTCAGTATGTCTCGTGAACAGTAGAGTAACCTGGACAAAATAGTCTCCTTGGGAATGACCTCTTCTTCTTGTTCCTCCTCCATAACGTGAACAACTTCCTTAACCGGCGAGAACCGTAACCAATCCTCGTCTTCAATTTCAACCCGGTTATTATCAATTTTGCTTCTCTTGTCAGAAGCTGGAGAGACTTCGTCGAGATTGACAATCGGATCGGAGATTAAACTCCTGGGTCGTTTAACACCGTTGATATTAATGGATTCCGATTGACGGACATGAGGCTCTTTCTGCGCGACGCGTTCTTCTTCTTCTTTTTCTTCATCGCCGTCGATTGGGTAAGGATACGGCGGCTCCTCGAAGTTTAGGTAGTCATCGTCTTCTTCTTCATAGTAATTAGAGTTGGCTTCGAGTAGCTCAAGCTCCTCCGGCAATGGTATATCGAATTCCATTCTCTGGTATGATCGGAATGTTGTTGGGAGTGGTGCTCCGTCAACATTAGTGAAAATCGGAATCTGGTGTGAGGTTGAGCGGGAACAATAGACAGTTTTAGCGGGAAAGCGGTGGCAGCAGGATCTCAAATTAGGTTTTCAGCCCATTAAATACTCGGCCCACTCTAAAATAGCCCATATGTATTGTTGTATTTGTACCACTATGCCTACATGATATTTGGTTGTTTCTAAATTTTTGCTAGTGATCACAGTTTGCTCCTTCAAGTTCAAGATTACTCGGGCGTTTTGCGAAGTTTTGTACAAACAACCTCGGAGGTGGTAAAAAATGGTATGCTTTTAAGTATAAATATACTGCCATATCACTAACGATATGTAGGCAGTGCCACTACTCTCATATAAATTTGAAGTTACCTCCTCACAAGTCACATCACGTCGTGTAATCGTCAATATCATCAAAATTATTAACATCAGTTCATTACTATCATCACCACAAAGCAATCTTCAGTCAACAAAATCATTTAATACTTTCCGATCTCTTGTCAAATACTGACTGGTTCGCAAGGGATCAATGTCATCAGATGCAAGCAATATAGCAAATGAGTAGCATACATATATGTCTATCTATACAAAACCAATTCAAGCAGAAACATTAGAATGAGG
>NC_025687.1:1858209-1895731 GCF_000633955.1 Camelina sativa
AAAAATTTCCGACCTTGGTATGTCTCGTGAACAGTAGAGTAACCTGGACAAAATAGTCTCCTTGGGAATGACCTCTTCTTCTTGTTCCTCCTCCATAACGTGAACGACTTCCTTAACCGGCGAGAACCGTAACCAATCCTCGTCTTCAATTTCAACCCGGTTATTATCAATTTTGCTTCTCTTGTCAGAAGCTGGAGAGACTTCGTCGAGATTGACAATCGGATCGGAGATTAAACTCCTGGGTCGTTTAACACCGTTGATATTAATGGATTCCGATTGACGGACATGAGGCTCTTTCTGCGCGACGCGTTCTTCTTCTTCTTTTTCTTCATCGCCGTCGATTGGGTAAGGATACGGCGGCTCCTCGAAGTTTAGGTAGTCATCGTCTTCTTCTTCATAGTAATTAGAGTTGGCTTCGAGTAGCTCAAGCTCCTCCGGCAATGGTATATCGAATTCCATTCTCTGGTATGATCGGAATGTTGTTGGGAGTGGTGCTCCGTCAACATTAGTGAAAATCGGAATCTGGTGTGAGGTTGAGCGGGAACAATAGACAGTTTTAGCGGGAAAGCGGTGGCAGCAGGATCTCAAATTAGGTTTTCAGCCCATTAAATACTCGGCCCACTCTAAAATAGCCCATATGTATTGTTGTATTTGTACCACTATGCCTACATGATATTTGGTTGTTTCTAAATTTTTGCTAGTGATCACAGTTTGCTCCTTCAAGTTCAAGATTACTCGGGCGTTTTGCGAAGTTTTGTACAAACAACCTCGGAGGTGGTAAAAAATGGTATGCTTTTAAGTATAAATATACTGCCATATCACTAACGATATGTAGGCAGTGCCACTACTCTCATATAAATTTGAAGTTACCTCCTCACAAGTCACATCACGTCGTGTAATCGTCAATATCATCAAAATTATTAACATCAGTTCATTACTATCATCACCACAAAGCAATCTTCAGTCAACAAAATCATTTAATACTTTCCGATCTCTTGTCAAATACTGACTGGTTCGCAAGGGATCAATGTCATCAGATGCAAGCAATATAGCAAATGAGTAGCATACATATATGTCTATCTATACAAAACCAATTCAAGCAGAAACATTAGAATGAGGATCGAACAATAAAAGAGAAGGCCAGTACACGATGTACCGAGTGAGAAAGATCTCATAGGTTTTGAATATTATGGGCTTAACACTTAAAGCCATGGCAAACTGAGAGCACGATGATGAGAATCAGGGCGACAATGATGGCAAGAACTATCAGTTTTATCTTCATGTTCTGAAGCCACATCTTTCTTCTCATCTGCGTTCCCGTTGTTCTGAAATCTTGTGCCTGTAGCAATTGGGAGTTTAATAAGCACAAGATATGATGAAAGGATGAACCAGTTATGAACTCAAAGGTAGTTTGATATGCATGTTCAACTTTCTGTGTGAGTGTGTAGTCATATATATACTATACGTCTGAAGGAGATAAGTGCATGAGAGTCTAACCTGTGAGCGAAGATTTTCGGTTTTGTCCACCAAAAGCTCAATTTTCTCGCCACGGTCAAGAACCTGTAAATGAATAAGTTTCATTGGTAAACTGGCCTTTTTCATTCAACTTAGTATTACTAGATCGGATCAAGGATATAAATATATATATTGACGAAGGAAAGGATCAGATTCAAACCTTCTCGATGTTTTCCATCATTACACCCTTAACTTCTGACACTTGCGCCTTCACCTTAGCAAGCTTGCTAATCTCATCTGGATGATCCATGCAATACTGCATATGCTCTTTCAGTTTAGAGCTTCAGAATAACCAAAAAGGAATCATCAGTCCACAAATACGGAAGAGAAAACCGTTGAAATCAATAGAATAGATTAGAGAAGAGAAAGTACCCAAACTCCTTATTCAAGCTGTTAGCTTGAGCAGTTGCAGCCTTTCCACCACCATATCTCTTGTTAAAATCTTCTTTTACTCTTTCCAAGAAGGCCATCGGAATCTGCCTCCCAGCAGAATCAACCGCAACAACACAATAGGCTGCACAAGAAAAACAAAATCAATCTCATACAGCAGAAGACATTGATCTAATATGGCTACAACGAAAGGATAGTCACAACGATTACATATAACACCCCAGATTCATTGAAAATAAAAGGAGTAAAGCCCCATGACCTAAAAAAACAACAAGCAAATAAGATACGCAAATCAAGCCACCAGTAAAAACCCTATCACAGATCAATGCTGGTGTTTTCCCAAATAGTATCAACCAAAGCTACCACAGATTCCATCAAAAGCTGAGTAAAAAGTATACGCAATGCTCTACAGAGATCTATACAATGAATAGAGATCAAACCCTAAAAGCGTTTGTTCAGGGGTTTCCTGAGAGAAATCAGATACACAAATCCACACGAATCTATAGATAAATCGTGCATAAGTTAGGGGAAACAAACAGAATAAACCTAGATAGAAATCGAGGCAAGCATTGGAGTGGTGTAACGATTAAAGAAGAAGACATCAAAACCTAGATCAAAAACAAAAAAGCTGACTTACTGAAACCATCTTCGACAAGGTAGTTGAAGGTGTGACCGTCGCAGTTGTAGGTGAACTTGTTGTTGGAAGACGGAAGCTTCTGGAGGCACTGAGCAGCGATCGAGGTGAAATTACCTTTGAAATCAGTGAACTCGACGAGGATCACCGTGCCGCGAGCAACGAAACTGTAGATCAGAGATTGTTGCGCCATTATTTTCTTTCCCTAAATCTCCGATCCAATCGACCGTCCGATCAGAGAATCTTTTTTTATAGGCGGTCGCGAAAAAAGAAAAAAAAGAAAAAAAAAACTACAGATCTAGAAGACTAGCAAACAACCAAACGAGGACTAAAGTGGACAAGGAGAGAAGAGAAAAAAAAAAAAAGTAAAGGAGCCAAGGGTAATATTGTCATTTAACGTAATCAGATTTGGGTATAAATAAGGTATAAAACCTAGAAGTATAAGGACTAAAAAACAATTTCGGAACCTGAGAGATCTAATCAAATCTCGAGAATTTTGGACCCACCGGATCGAGCCAAAAAGCTCGTGGAGTCTGCGAATGGCAAAATAGTAATAGTAAACTACCAATTTTAGGACATGTTTCAGGTCCCATGGTCGACGAGAAACACAGAGCCTGTCTCTGTCTTCTTCTTCAAAATATCTCCTTTTTCGTTTCGAAATTCATCATTGATCCCAGTCTTAACTCAGTTACAGATTTGAACAAAAGGTTTATTATTTAACAGAGAAACATAGTGTTTTATAACTCGTAGTAGATAAGAGAGATAATAAGGGTACAAAGCATAAAGAAAGTTTTCTTATAACTAATTCTCAAATAATCATAACTAAGTTTTCTTAATTCTTACAATAAAAGCTAACCTATTAGCCATATACTAACAAGAAATTTGACATTTTCACTCTTGTTTTTTGCTAAAAAGAATAGTGGGTTCGGTTTCTTGCTAAGGGAAACAAACGGCCATAACAAGGAAATAAGCCTCTTCTTCTTTTTTTGTAGTGGTTTCAAAATTTTGCGGACGGGAGCTCATATAGTCATTATCTCTTGTCATCGAAAACGTATAATCGCTATGCATTATTTAGAACCGGCTAAATTATTTTGTTTAAAGTGTTCCTAAATATATGATCAACAATCAAAATCAACATCAAATAATTTTAAAAAACTTTAGTAGTTAGAACTTAGAAGGTCGGTGAATTGGAATGCAAGTAAAGGTTATGTTGTTGCAACATTATATTATTGATCATTCTTTAAGTAACATAACTACTTTTAGGCCTGGACATTCGGGTTCGGGTCAGGTATTTCGGATTTTCGGGTATTTCGGTAAAGGGGTTCTAGACCCATTCGGGTATTTTTAGTATTCGGTCTGGTTCGGGTAAACACCCATCAGGTTCGGATCGGGTTCGGGTACTCCAATTCAATCCGAAATTAAGTAAATCAAACTCAATTTCATTCAATAATCAGGAATTAGTGGCTTGACCATCGATGCTTCTCACTGGCCAAACACATAACGCACGAGTTTGTTGTTTTTTTCTCATACCATTCCTATACTACTTGTTTTGACTGAGAATTTGAGATGAACGAAGTTTCTTTCTAATTGTCCATCTTCTCAATCTCTTTTTAAATTCTATTAAAAAAATGAAAGTTGTACATATTAATATATAAATACTAGAGATTTTAGAACTAATCAAAGATATTAAAGTGGCAAAATGATTAGAATGCACCATCTAGATGTTTTAGGTCATGGGTTCAAATTTCATTAATGACTATTTTTGCACTATATTTATATACGTTCGGGTTAATTCGGGTACCCGTTCAAATATCGGATAATACCCGATCTCAATAAATTCTAGACCCATTCGGGTATTTAAAAATTTCGGATACGAGTTCGGATCGGGTTTTTCGGATCAGGTTCGGATCGGATTTTTCGGATTGATCATTCTTTAAGTAACGTAGTCTACTTTCATGAATAACTTGCAACCAAAAAAAAGAACAAGTCAAACTTTGAGAAATTTTAACAACTAAAACATCCCTTATACTTTGTATATTGCAATTATCTTAATTGATTTCCACTTTAGATTTTTTATCTCTTAGAAGTTCATCCAATAATTTATCCACTGTAGACATATGAGATGTATTTTGTTTTATATTTTTTTTTGTGTGAATAAAATAATTAACAATTGAATTGAAATCGATCCACCGTGGCGTAAAAAGTAAAAATATCACAACAATTAATACGCGACCATAGAAGATTGAATTTATTTTGTTAGTTACCTTTATAATATTTAAAATTCGAAATTTGAACGTTAGGAAAAAGGAAAAGGAAAAATTAAAGTCAGTGTTTGTCGCGCAAATCGAGCGTTCTCATACAATAATATTTTTGTTATCTCTTCTTCTCCGATCTCTGCGTCCTGCTCTCTCTATGGCTACCACCCCTCGTTTGTTTTTCTTTTTTCTTTTACATCGTTTACTAATCTCTCTGAACCAGTTTGTGGTGTTGTTAATTAGTGTTCCTTTTTTTCTTTTTTTCTTTCTCTTTGTTATCAACTTAAGAAAGAATGGGACAACAATCGTTGATCTACAGCTTCGTCGCTCGTGGTACGGTGATCCTCGTAGAATATACCGAGTTCAAAGGTAATTTCACCTCCGTAGCCGCTCAGTGCCTACAGAAGCTTCCGTCCTCGAACAATAAGTTTACCTACAATTGCGACGGTCACACTTTCAATTACCTCGCTGATAATGGCTTCAGTATGTCTCTCTCTCCCGGTATCAAAACACGTTCGCCTGTTTATTTTGCCTCGATTCGTTTTCTTTTCTTCTTATTTTCGATCTTCATGTTCTAGATCAATGTATCTTGCGGAATTGTTTACATATGTGAATCTTTGGTTATTTTCTCATGCATGTCTTTGTTGGATGTAATCTTTGGTCATTTGATATTGTGTTAGGTAGCCTTTTTGATACTCTGTTTTTGGGAATCAACGTTTATGTATCAGATGGGATGTGGTGTGTAAGAGATCTTTTCATTCTCTCTTTTGTTATGCAGCCTATTGTGTTGTTGTTGTGGAATCTGCTGGGAGGCAGATACCAATGGCTTTCTTGGAGCGAGTCAAGGAGGATTTTAGCAAGAGATATGGTGGTGGCAAAGCTTCCACTGCTAAAGCCAACAGCTTGAACAGAGAATTCGGGTATCACCATAACTATACTCCAACTCCATCTTTTGTGGTTCTGTTTTTTAAAACTGGTTTTGTTGTAATTCAGGTCTAAACTGAAGGAGCACATGCAGTACAGTGCGGATCATCCTGAGGAGATTAGCAAACTGTCCAAGGTTAAGGCTCAAGTGACTGAAGTGAAGGGTGTTACGATGGAGAACATTGAGAAGGTTAGCATAGTAATACATGTCTTCTTTGAAAACTCATCACATGTAAGCTGAATGTGTTTGTGTCGGCAATTCATTCCCATTGCAGGTCCTTGACCGTGCTGAGAAAATCGAGCTATTAGTTGACAAAACAGAGAACCTTCGCTCATAGGTTAGTAACCACATCTCTAATACGGCATAAACACTACATATAGACATCTTATCAAGTGGTAACATGCTCTTCTTCTTTTTTTTTTCTGAATATTTTACAAAAGGCTCAAGATTTTAGAACACAAGGAACAAAGATGAAAAGAAAGTTGTGGTTTGAAAACATGAAGATAAAGCTCGTAGTCTTTGGTATCGTCATTGCTTTGATTCTCATCATCATTTTGTCGGTTTGCCGTGGCTTCAAGTGTACTTAAACTCGATCCAGATGGATATCTCAGACCAACATTGCTACTAATCTGATTAGAGATCCTCCCAGTATAGTTTATCCCTTTTTCTCGTTCTCTTTTGTATTTTCCTACTTTTAGGCATAACAAATGTGACTCGGTACCAAGAATGATCCCTAGGAAACCAACTGTTTTTTGAGCATTTCTTTGATTTACTTACTATATAGGTCAGGCTTTTATACTTTTGTATTATTCTACATGATGTCTAACGATCAGCTTTATATTCTTCCAACTAAATTGACACATGATCTGATCCCTTTATATTTTACAGATATAACATCAACTATTTGGAATGAGATTCTATTTGACATTACAGTGATAACAGATAACGACACCCAAAACAAAAGCTTACAAGAAGTAAACTCTATATTACTACATTCTTCTAACCAAAAAGTTTCTATTCCGTATTCAAACCATAAAAATCACAAAAACACACAGAGAATCATCAACAAGCTAATTGATCTCTCAGTGGTAAGATTTCTTCGAAAATCGGAAGTCTTCTTGTCCTATAAGGCCTCCTCCATTCTTTCACAAAATCATCAAACCCTTCAACAACTGCAATCTCATCCATACCAACATCACATTCCACAGACACAGAAGCTAAAACCGGTGCTTCCTTCTCCTGTGGATCTAGCTCACTCAAAATCTCTTGAACCCGAGCTTTCAACCTCGGATCACCAAACCCATCTTTGTTCTCTGTTAGTACATGAAGAGAGAGAATCGACCTCGCCTCATCGTACTTCCCTTGTTTGATAAGACATGTGCATAAATTACAAGCCTTGTTAGCATCTGGCTCTATCACTTGAGCTTTCCTGTAAACGGTTTCAGCCGCTGTGTAGTCCCGTAGCTGCATATAAGCCCATCCCAAGTTTCCCTATAACACCACACAATCATTCATTCTCATTAGTTCATACATAGATCAAGAAAGAGACTTCAGAAATCTAAACGAGACTAATGAGATAAAAATCATACCAAGATCCTAGAGGTTTCTTTCTCGACCGTGACCTGAAATTTCTTGCCATGAGATCTGGCAGTCTTTGTTGGTTTGCCATTGAAAGCTTCTCCTTGATATATCATCCAAAGCTTTTGCTTCAATAACTCAACTTGCTCTTCAATCCTCCCACATTTCTGCTCAGAATTCAAAATCCTAATATTGTCAATTTCACAACCTAAGAATAACTAAGTATAAAGAAGAGAACCAAATTAACAAGAGAAAGGAGATTATTATATATACCTTAAAAAGATCGATGAGGACATTGTCTAGTGATTCTTGAGCTTGCCTAGAACAAAGATCTCTAAAGGAATGAATAGCTTCAATGGCTTCCTCAGCTCTATTCTGTTGTTTCATCAACAAAGCCATGTCTTTAAGAGCACTATCAACTCTATCTCTCGCTTTAATCGCTCTCCAAAACAACTTTATCGCTGCTTCTGCATCTTTCTCCACCAGCTGAACCAACCAAAAACATCAATCCAAAATCTTTTAAAAAATCAGTTTCCTCAGCCAGAGCAAATATAGTATTAAACCACAAATCGTTTTGGTGTGTTCTTTACCTGAACATGTTTGGCTCGGACATAAGGACTGTCACCGTGAGGTAGCTTATGGACAACGTTGTACGCTGCCGAAGAGTCAACACCTCCTCTCCTCTGAACCATGGTCATCATCATAACAGACTCTGTTTTATCTCTTTTCTATCAGAATTCTAAATGAAGAAACCTACTTTTTCTCTCTTTCTAGGGGGGGTGGTGGTTGTGTGAGGAAATAGTTATATTGTGGAAGAAGAAGACGGAACCTGGACGGGTTATAGTCTTGGTTCATTATCGTCAACTGGATCTAAAATACCGAGTGCTGGTCGTTTTTTTAACCTATAAAATATTGCCACGTACCCTATCCGTCCCCATTATTCTCTCACGACTTCGAGACTTGGCCAAATTTTGTTTTTTGTTTTGATTTTTCTTTTTCAGTTAGGTCTTTATTGTTTAGATAACAGCCCACCATCCTTAACTGTGTGTTTGCCGCTGAATGTGGTATTTTAATGCAAAAAACCTTCATATAACAAAAAAAAATATATATATATTTCTTTTGATAAAACAAAACTTTGAGTTTTGGGATTAGTGTGGTGATTATTTAGCGTCGAAACCAAAAAAATGTGGTTATTATATATAATTAAGGTTATCTAGAAGTAAAAATAGAAAATAAACATCAGCCAATGTGTTTCAAAGTCCGAATTTTTTACCTTTTCTAAAATTATGTCAAATTTTATGCTATATATTTTTTTTTTAAGTTCCATGTTTGACATATTTTAGTTTTCAGGGGTTTTTTTAATTGAAAGGAAAAATAATAATAAAGCGTCACAAATATCTTTCCCTTCCATCTGTACTGTTCATTTCGAATTCAAAGCAAAGAGATGGACCCACGTGTTACTAATCAGGTGGCCGTACGTGTCGCGTTTACTTTTCATACACGACGACTTTGCTTTCTTTTAAAATAACGTTTGGGTACTAGTATAAGTTTTTCATTTTTTCAATTTTTCAATTTGGCCCTTATATTTTTTGTTTAGTTGAAAATTTATCATCGGACCATTATAAATCATTAATTCAAAAACATTACGCGTTTATTAACGTATCATTCATTATATTTTGTGAAGAATCTTATAGAAATGTCAAGAAAAAGGTGATACTTTTCGTGATAATATAGACATTTTTTAAATAATGATATTAGAGGCCTATTTGTAAGATTTTAATTATTGAATTTCAAACATAGGTAATTTAGTCATTTTCATTAAAATGGATCTGAACTGAAAAAATAGAACCAAAGAGAAAAAGGTAGAAATTAGAGAGCGTAGAAAATAACTAAATAAAGTGATAGGGCTAATGAAAACATCATACTGATAATTCATTCATAGCCACGCCTTAGCATTCTTTGTTAGCTGTTATTATTACTAACTATGGCCCCAATGCCAACATATATAACAACATATACCTTCATCATCGTTTTATTTGTGTTTATACTAATACTAGATATAAAGTTGTAGATGGAGGTTTATTCACTGTAAAACCACAAATTTACATATTCTTTTTTGAGAATTAACAAAAAAACTATAGTTTATTTGGACCTTAAATGCACCGGTGGTGGACGGCAATCTGTTAGTATCGTCGCCGATGATTAGTAACATGACACTGATAATTATCATCATCTTCGTCTTTTTGTTTCTTTTTTTCGTCTAAGTTCTATAGATCTACTTACATTCAATGCCTCTCGGAATAATAATACATTGATCATATCATGATGATACTATTTTTTCTTTTTTTTTTGGTTGAGTAATTAAAATACACTAGAAAATCGGTTTGTGCGTTGCCGCAAGGATTTTTTTTTTTTTTTTTAAGATTAACATTGCTAAGCCATGTTTTAGAGACGAAATTTGATTATAGACCTCTATTTGGAGCTATTTCGATTTTAGAATTTACAAACTGATTTCTACGACTATTTATTTTTTTGATTGATCAGGTTTTGTGAAAAATATTTTTACAATCTCTTATAATCTAATCATTAAAAAAAAAAAAATGGATGCGTTAGGTGAGTTAAATCTTTGCATGAAATAGGAAAGTGCTAAAGTGTATACACAAATTGGGATTACCTAACATTTTTCCCCAGCTTCTTCCACATTACAATCGTCACCTTGGCAAAGAGATCATAATTTGTGTTGCTAACCAAATCTTAATCTCAATATAAATATGTATGCACCCAAAAAAAAACTTTAAACTCCATGGTTAGTTCTGTTTCGGCCCAATGTAGTGACCCTTATTTGTAAAAAAAGAACCAAAACAGGTGAAACAATGTGAAGGTGATATTTTTCGTGATAGTATAGCCTTTTTTCCTAGTAATGATATTAGAGGCCTATCTGTAAGATTTTAATCATTGAATTTGAAACATAAGTAATTTAGTCATTTTCATTACAATGAATCTGAATTGAAAAAAATAGAACCAAGGACAGATGAAACGATGTCTTTGGGAAAAAGGCGGAAATTAGAGGGCGTAGAAAAGAACTAATTAAAGTTTAATTCATTCGATCGCCACGCCTTAGCCTTCTTTGTTAGCTGTTATTATTACTAAGTTTGGCCCAATGCCAACATAACAACATATACCTTCATCATCTTTTTATTTGTGTATATACTATTACTAACTATAGTAAGATGTGCGTTCACAAAAAAAAAAAAAAAAGTAAGTTGTACAGTGTATATAATATATCGATATAGCAAGCATCAAGTGTATACAACAAATACATGCTATGTTTAGTATACTATATACACAATGACACATGGATAAGATACTGTTGTATGCAAACAAACCAAATGGAAACTTTTCTTTGGGTGTAAACAGTTGGTAATTGAAATGTTATATGATTATGCAGTTTAGACATTTTTTAAGGATAGCATGTATATGTATATACATCCATATTTAATATTTTGTATATTATAGGCACATTATAAAGATGATGAGCTAAGTCGCTAACGTTATTCTACAAAATGTATGGGTTTTGTGCTAGCTTTAGTAATTGGCAATGATTGAATATTTGAATTTGGTTTATATAGTTTATACATTTTAAACTACTGCTTCTTTGACATGTAATGTAGAACGCTCATCTGGACCAACTTGTCCATTGTTTGTTTAAAGATCCAATACCAACTTATATTTTTCCTGAATGAAACCCGAAACTTGTTGAAAAAAAAAGAAAAGCAAGAATTGGAAACCCCACAAAAGCGATCCCAAATGCCAAAAATGCATCATTGCCTAAACCCACAAAACATTAACACTTAATTACTCTCTTTCTCCTTTTCCTCATGCCTTTTCTTCTCATTACCATCTCTCATTTTCTTCCACGCATCATCTTACAACCCTAATCACACATACGGCAAACCCCAAACAGAGTTCCTTATTTTTTTATTTTTTTTTTGTCTTTTGTTTGATAAATCTCTTTTGTCTTAGTTAGAGAGTTTGTCTTCAATTGAGTACTACGGGACGGGTTTGGATCGAAATCAGGTCATTAACTTGGACCACCTGGCGACATCAACAAGAGAAAAGTGTTCGGCTTTGGTCCGGTCGTGTTACGTACCTTCAAGAACTACTTGTTCCGACGATATTATTAATAAATCGAACACAAAAGTCGAAGATGCTGGTCGTCTTGGCTTCCGAGGAGGGGGAGGAGGAGGAAGACGGAGGCGACAACATCAGCCGCCTAAGAGACACAGCGGAAGAAGCTGCACCGCAGTCTCCAGCGAGCCTTGCCGTCTCAAAAGCATCCTTAAGATCAAAACGGAGGCGGAGAAAAGCGTGGATCAGAGGAAAGTAAGCTGGCCTGATGCTCACGGTAAAGATATTGCCCATGTTCAAGAGTTTGAGCTTAGGTAAACTAAGTCTAGACATACAAAAGTTACTCTGTTTTTGGATGATGGATTTGATTTTGTAACTCAGCTAGTTAACTTTGGTTATTAGGAAACCCGTTAATTACCGGTTTACGTTAAACCGGTAAAAATGACATTTAACATGCGTTGGTGGAATTATTTTGCAGCGCATCCGAGGACGGAGAACATGCAGGATATTCTAAAAGAAAATATTGTGGTGTCTGTATAATCCAGTGACATTATTTATCCCTTTTGATTTGTGTTTTTCTTTCTCATTAGCACTGCGTCTGAACTGCGTGTTGATTCTACTAGACAGTTTCGTGAATCCATCATTGAGTAAAAATGACCTAGGAACTCCAGACACTTGAGAAATAGTGAAATTTAATTTGATCTCATACCAAGTTACCAACAATTGCAGCTTATTTCAAGATATATATAATAATCATATGCAACGATTAATACCAAAAGACAGAGAAAGAATCATAAGCAAATATAAATAAAGTCACAACAGCATTAACCCACATCATTCCTCAATTTCGCCCACCCACTATATATTTAAATTGAATCTGTTTTTTCCCTGGTTTATTAGTACAAGAACCAGGAAAAAAGTTCCATTTGTTTTTTCTTTTTCTTCCGGTAGTAATATAATCTGCTAGATTTTTCCTATTTCAGTATTTTATGTTCTCAGAGACAAAGAAAGATGATCTTCTTACTTGTGTTACTCCTTCAGCTGATCTGAGTTGACTTACCCTTCTTAGCCTTATTCTTCTCTTGGATCTTCTTCTTCTTCTCTTCAGATGTGATCCAATTGTATCCCCTTGGAATTGCAAATGGGTCTTGATCGTTCTCGGCTTTACCGATATTAATAACTCCAGAGCTCGAGCTTGTTGATGGACGCTGGCTCGGTGTTTTGATCCACTGAAACCATGAGGAGGATGAGCCTGATGAGTTCTGTGTTTCTTCTCTAGGACTGTTCTGAACTGAAGAATTGGGACTTGATGGTGGCGTGACAAACTCATCTTCAATAGCTTCTAGCTCTTCAAACTTTGTAAATGTAACAAGTACTCTAATCGTAGGAATCACCGGAATAGCAACCTGCAGTAAGAAAATATCCAAATGAAATGAGCAACTAGTTGGACTAAAATGATGATTCTGATCACAGAAGGTTATATAAACAGAACAGACCTTGACTGGGAATGTTCCGGAAGGTAGTTTCGTAGTCATAAGCTCTCTCAAACGCCGAATCGCTTTGACTTTGTTTGCAAGGATATCAAGCAATGGAAGAAGTTCTTTTGTCTGTAATGGAAACCTCTCAGAAAGCCAAAGAACTGGTCTAAGCCCTTTCTTGTACTCGTTCTCTTTGCTTCCTTCTTTTCGCTTGCTACTTCCGCTGCCTTCTGATGTTGAAGCTGCTTTTGATGAATCTCTTAATCCTCGATTCTCGTCCCTCACAACAGTCTCCACCGTTGAGTGTCTTCCAGGTTTTATCGGTCTTCCTCCACGAGATGGAGAATCATCGTCTCCAAGAAGATCGCTTACTTTCTCATCGACACTAAGTGAACTTCTTGGAGGAACACTACTTCGTTTGTGCCCTTCCTCTCGTTTCCTCCATCCACTGAACCATCCTTTCTTCTCCTGTTTGCAATACCCGTTTCCATCCGTTACTGGAATCTCTCGCTCCTCGAAGGAACAACTATTCTGCTTTTGAGAAACCCTAGAGCTCTCGCTGTTAGAAGATTCTTCCGGTGAATCCAACTTGAGCGCTAACTCCAGCTGCTTCTTCTCGTCTTCCGTCAAGATATCTCCAAGATCCTCGCTTTCTGTATCGTTTTCTTGATTAGTGTTTGAGAAAAGCTCCTCATCGGTCATTGCACCCGGCACTCTTCTTGATTTTATACTAACAACTACGTTGTGCATATCATACACTTTAGCTTTCCACTGCCCAACCATCTCTGTCTTCTCTTGACGCCTCCATGTTAATTGCGGGAAGAGAACAGCTTGAGTAACATCGATCCCGGGTCTGAAAATGCTTGTCTTGGACATTGCAGCCACTTCTTGGCGAACTTCTTCTTCTGATGCCGCAGCTCCAGCGCCGTCTAAAGCATTCATTATCTCCTTATCTTTATGTGAAATCATAAGAAGAGAACCGGAAGGAACTTTACCATCCTCAGACCCATCTCCAAGAAAAAGTATAGTCTGATCTGATCTTTGAATCCTGAAACCATCAAAACCAGCCAACGTCATATCCGCTCTAAGATTTGCACCCCTCTTCCAAATCTTATAAGTATCCGAAGGCGCCACCCTTGAAATGAAAGGTATGACAGAACTCTCGAAATGGAAAGTGATCTCCATGTAGAAATCTCTCATTCTATGCATGGTAGCCAGAAGCCGAGGCAACCTCCTGCACCATTTAGCCCAAGCCAAAGGCTGATAATGCCTCACGATGATCATAGCGATCCTCTCTTCTCTACCACAAATAGCTTCTTGTAGTGCGCTCCATCCATGCTCATTCTGCAAGCTCCAATCAGCACCCGATGCCATAAGCATCTCCGCGGAGGTCTCATCACCGAGCTTCACAGCTAAATGGAGAGCCGTGTCTCGGTTCACGACGTCACGCCTGTCTATAATAGAAGCGATTGAATCAGCTTTTGTCTCTTCAGCTACAGAAGCTGCTTCATTCTTAACCTCAGAAGGGTCACGCATCTTAGGAAGAGCGGATAACAATTTCTTGAGACCAGCATAATCTCTGGTGACAACAGCGTGATGAACAGGGCTATGACCGTACTTGGTAACATCAATGCTGCTTGCCATATCTCTCACTAGTGGGATGGGATATAACAAACTAAAAGCTTTTTAAGGACTCAAAGAGAAACCTAACTCGAGTAGTTACATCATCTTAAAACCTAAAACCCTTTCAACCCAAGACCAATTTATAAACCTAATTGCAACCAAATCTGGAAAAATTGGAGATAAAACCCAAAACCCAAGCAAAATCCCCAAATGGCTAGAGGAAAGCCGACAGCTTTGAACAGATATAAGACGCTAGGAATCGAAATTCAAATCATTCAACAACCCGAAAAAACAGATCGAAATTGGAAATCCTAAACCCAGAAAAAAAAATATTTGCCAAAAAAGGAAACTTTTTGGTATACCCAGATCAAGAAGCAGAGAGACCAAAGAAGGACGATTGGATCAAAGAGCTGCTGCTACCAACCACCACAAGTAAGGGGAAGTTATCTTCCTTTTTATTTCGCTGTAGAGAGAAGAGAGCAAATGATTCTAGCCTTTCCCCGGAAAGCCAAAAAAAAACACACACAAAAAGAAGCCTCGAGATTCGTTGCTTCCGAGGAATCAGATCCGACCCAGATCGGGGAAAACCCACCCGAGAAGATTTGGTCTTGTGGAAAAAGAAGAGATCTAAAGCAGAGACAAGTACAAGAGTAAGATTTTTTCCAAGTTGTGGAAGAAAGGAATAAATTTTCTTGAGAGAGAGAGAGAGAGGCAGAGGAACCGAAGATGGACACGGTTCCTTTTGGCTGTCGTCTCTCCAATGGGAAGGTTCAAAGTCCCGGTCGGGAGGCTTACATGGAATCTTGAAACAACTTTACTAGTTTAGATTTCATAACCGTTAAAAGCTAGCTACCTCCTCCCCACTTTAATGAATATATTGAATTCAATAGTCAGATTTTATTATCAAAAGTCATAAGTAACAACAATTAGCATTATACATATTAGAAAATCATGTAGAACGAATTTACTAGAATTGAAACAAAACAAATATTAGAAATTAGTTACCAAACAAAATACTAAGAGTAATGTTTTTTTACTTTAAATAGTATACATTATATATATTGGATGGAGAAAAAGCCAAATTGAAAGGAAAAAAAAAAAAAAAGAGAGAAGATATTTCCTCGAATAATTCATTAAGAAACGGCCAAAATAATTGGTTTTGAGGCAATTGGTGACTTGATTATCCCAATAAATGATTTTATTGTACTATGTTTTTTTTTTGTTTTTCTTAGTTTTGCTATTAAACAAATCCCAAAGAAAAAAAGTACATTTGTCCTATATTTTTGTCAAAACTTACTTGATGATGATGAGTCATGAGTGCGTTCAATGCGTATGTAACTGATTTCGAATATATAGCTATTTTAAATTTTAAACTATATTAAATTGACTTTGAAAATCTATTTTATCGTTGAAAGCGAAACAATGCCGTAAATCTCAACCTCTAATATTAAGTAATCAAATTGTTAATATCAGTTTGCATTAGCTTATACTTTATGAAATTTTAAAGTATTTCGAAGCCACATATATAATGCATCAAAATAAGAATGGTATTTAGAGTTGTTAACAATACGACATAATCAAATTAGAATTGGACTCTAACTAGAGTTTTTTCTGTTGAAAACTTGTTTTTCTTTTTACTCGTATGACCAAATAATAATAATAATAATAATAATAATAATGTCTTATTTGTAAATATGTGTAGTGGATATACTGTTTACGAATACTATTCAAAATTGACTTGAGTAATTTGACCGCAGTTTAATTGTGTTAGCCAATTTAAATAAAAAAGAGGCATCTTTCTTTGTAAAAAAGCCCAACTTATTGGACCTTAAACCCAGTTTAAATTGTGTACGCCTACAGCATTAATTATCGATGAACCCGACCCAGTAATCCCTAACCCGACCCGGAATAATCTGAGGTCCAATCGTTGCACCCCCATTGAGGAAGAGGGGAGAGATAGGGCAGATTCATCGATGCAGTTAGCTCCGCATCGAACAACTAGGGTTTCGGTTCTCACTTTCGAATCACATTCAATCGGGTAATATTCCTATCTCCTTTTGTATTTCAGATTTGTTCTCTGCGATTATTTTTTTTTTTCTGGAGACGAAGATTTTTTGATTTTTTGATATTCTCGTTCTGGTGTATCTAAAATTCCCACGAATCTTCGTTTTTCTGGTAGTTTCGTTGGCTTAATCCCTCAGACAATAATTAATTTGAAGGCACGTCCATAAAAATTCTGCAAATTCCGATTGAAAAAGTTCTCTTGTGTGTTCTTAACGTTTGGTGAAATTGTGTTTGCTTTAAGTTATAATCTGAGGTTTTTGTTTTGAATAATCTCAAAACATCTCATTAATCAGAAAAAGTCTACTGCTAATTTACAATGCTTTCAATTTCTTAACTGTTTATTTTTGTTTTCAACTGTTTCAGGATGGAGAACACTGACTTTGACATGGTAATCACCATACCTGATACTCCAGATAGACCAGTACGAACTAGAGAGGTTAAGAGAAGACCACCTTCTCCAGAAGCACCAGTGAGATATCAAGGAGAAGAGGACCGTAATTACATTAGTGATAGAACCAGAGCAATCCTCGAAACTGGTGGAAACCGTGAAATTTCTGATACGCTAACTCGCTCGCGTGCTTCAGGAGGCACTTCTTTGTTTAGGAGACCAGCGGTTGAGAAGTATAAAGGGAAATCCATCTCCGTTGATCCATGCGGGGCTCGTGCAGAGAGGAATCCGGTTTTAAATCTAAATCAACTCAATGGACATGCTGCATCTAAAGACATAAATGGTTGTTCTCCTTTACGAGGTGATCATAACTCTTTTATGCTGCCTCCTGGGAATAGTAATAAGGGCAAAGAAAAAGCAGATTGTGGCTCTGTTTCTAATAGAGAAACAATTGACCTCTCCAGTGACAGACAACAGAACAGAGGCACTAAGAGATTGGTTAGACATGGCTGCATATCTCCACATGGAATAGCAGCTAGAGCTAGACTAGCTGCTGACACCAGTTCCAAGGAAACAGTTAGTGTGGAGCAGGAACTAGCTTCTGAAACTTCAACTTCCATTGGCATAAGAGAGATTGTTTCTGGAATTGATATTCACGGAAGGTCTAGAGGCAAAAGACCAGAAAGTTCGCGTAGCAGGTAATAGTTTTCCTTTATCTTCTTATATTAGATGTTTGTATGGATGGATATCAAAAGGATGTGGTGCTATAAGAGTTTTTATTCTTTGTATAGGGTGGCGAGTAGAGATGGGTCGGAGGGGTGGGTTAGTACGCGTAGCCGGAATCAGAGGGATGAGAGTGACACACGCGGAATTTGTAGTTTTGTTTCCGGACTTGATGTGCATGAAACCGGTGTGGTTGAAAGAGAAACAAGACAACAACGACGGCGGAGGAATGGATTTACTAGTTCAAGGGCTTCAAATGAGCCAGAAGTTACTGTTATTACATCTCCTGGGGAACCATCTAATTCAAGGCCACCACGAATTCAGAACCATCAAAGACGCAACACTCAAGTGTTGGAAATTGAAGATTCATCTCCTGAAGTACGGATCTTCGGCGGTCCTACACATATTGAAAACGGTGTATCTGATTTGAATGTAAGACAAATAGAAGCAGATGAGATTTTGGCCCGTGAATTGCAAGAACAGTTGTACCAAGAAGAGAGGTTGATCAGACATGAGCAGGTAGATCTCCGAGTTCCCTTTCTTTGGATGTCTTCTTTTATGTTCCATCCTTTTTATCAACTAAGGTTCTTATTTCGACTTGATACGTTGGAACAGATGGATTTAAACTTAGCCAGGATGTTGGAACAAGAAGAGAACTCTCTCCGTGCTTCTTCTAGTCGTTCTTCTACTCGTAATACCCGAAACTCTAGTACCGTAAGTGATGGACAACGAAACTTTTCTGTGTTGGCGTTTTTTAATCTGGTACTTTCGATTTGCTGTGTTTAGAGGCGGGACTAAACATTATCAAACAGTGCACTTGGCTTTAGGCTCCTTTTGAATATCTTACCCGCTGTTTTAATGCCAATGAATATTAATTACAGATTGCAGCAAACCCTGGTGGGAGAAGTCGCCTGGAAGCACGACTACAACAACGTTCTTTAAGGAGGCGATTGAATCCTCCACAGGCTCGTGCTCCTGTTAGAGCACCACCACGGGGTCGAGGTCATCGTTTAGGTCGTGCACCTGGTCTTTTAGACGGAGCTATGAATCTCAGTTTTCCAAATGATATGAGCTTTGACGAGGTACTCTTTTAACCATGTTTATATCCCTAATGTCGCTGATGTTCTATTAAGCATCATAACTAATAATCCTTTACCCCTTTTAAATGTAGCAGAGGTTGGATTTTTTGGAGGGACTAGAGAATGCTATTGAACACACCATTAGCAGTAGGAATCTTCTTCATATGGATCGTGACTTTAACGAGTATGGTATCTTGTATATTTGTCTCCTTATTTTACTATGATTCTTCAATAAGTGAAGCTTGATAGTTTTAACCATTTTTGATGCAGAGATGATTACGAAATGCTGCTAGCTCTTGATGATAACAACCATCGACATGGCGGCGCTTCTACTCAACGCATTAACGACTTACCAGAGTCTACAGTTCAGGTAAGCTAAAAGGTTCACATGTACAACACAGTTTTTTCATATCGAAATTTTGTTTACTAAAAAGCTTTCTCTTTGGTGTCATATGTTGGTGATAATATGCAGACTGATAAGTTTGAAGAAACGTGTGTTATTTGTCTGGAAACACCGACGATCGGAGACACCATACGTCATCTCCCCTGTTTGCACAAATTCCATAAAGATGTAAGTTTTTTACTGATTCGAATCAAAAACCCCTCCTTATTAGATATGAGAAATTCGAAATATCAACAATTGTTTATGAACTGTGCAGTGTATTGATCCGTGGCTAGGACGGAGTAAAGCATGTCCGGTTTGCAAATCCTCAGTTACTTGACAAGGTTCTCAAAACTCACCCGAGAACGTAATAAAAATTACCATTTTACCCTTCCAAACCGTGGATCTCTGGAATCATTTTCCTGGTAACTGGTAAGCCAGTCATTCTTCGCCATCGGTTTAGATGAACTCATGAAACGGTTTTTGTACTAGCGTTCTCGCGTGAGGAAGTAACTTTTTATCGCTGTGATTATTTTGTCAGGTTTAATTTCTTAGCTAATAAGAACTGTTAAAGTTAGTTGGTTTTAGTATTATCGCTTTAGTTTTTTCTGGTCTCGGTTAAACGTATACTTTTTTTAATTGCACAAGGCTTCAAAGTTCCTATATAAAACTAGTCTTACTAAGTATAATATTTTTTCTTTAAATCGTTTTATCCATTTTATTTACACGAAGAAGCAAGATAAGAGACAATCATATAAGAGGAAAAGTGGAAAACAATTAAAGGGAAACGACAGACATTTCAGTTATTATTTCATATGTTTAGATTTTAACGAATTAGTTTACTTAAATAGTTAAATGGCAATACTCATGCATGGGGATTATTATAGCCCCTCGGCAATGCACACAACGGTTTGCCAAATCCTCAGTGACCTCCACCGCCAATTCCTCCCCCAACCTCATTACCGGCTCCTCCACCAATTTCTTTACCAGTTCCTCCGACGATTCCCCCAATGGCTCCACCATCAGCTCCCTTGTCAGCTCCTTTACCGGCTCCACCATCAATTCCTTTACCGACTCCGCCGCCAACTCCTTTGCCGAATCCACCGTCGTCAACTCCTTTACCGGCTCCACCGCCACCAAATCCACCGCTTATTCCACCACCAAAGCCTCCAATGCTGCCTCCAATCCAACCGCCACCTGATCCAAAGCCGCCTCCACCGCCTAAGTCGCCCAAGCCTTTTTTGAAGCCCTTCTTGTAGATGCCACCTTTGTGGAGGAGAGGACGAGGGTGAGGGTGAGGAAACAAGTGCTTGTCATCACCCAACTCTGATGCTCCCATAGTAAAATCTGCGGCCAAAGCAAATAGCAAAACAAACACAAACGCTCTGCAGGCGATTAGACCCATGATTATTGGAAACTTAAAATGTTTGTTATTAAAAACTATTGGAAGAGGATGTATTTTATATGACATTGCTTGTTGCATGAGTAGTATATATAGAGAGAGACTTAGATAGAGACCGTGATAGCATAACTGCATAAGCACTTTTCGTCAACTGTACGTAGACTTAAATAAACCGGATCACTTGGTTTATTTCCTATGAGAGACAACTCCAGTTTGTTTGTTTTTCTTGATAAATGAAACGAAAGAGATTCAAGATCAACGTGTTTACAGTGTGGCTAATGACGATCAAAATCACAGAGGAAATATATGAAATGAACCCTAATCCTTCAATTAACAGAGTGATCAGCACCATGGGGATATGGCAAGAAACCAGCTGTATAGAGTAAACCAAAACCTGCCCGGTTCAACCTGTACAACAACTAGGATATAATTATTGTTGAGTAAGAGTTAAATGATATATAATTCACCGGTCACTGGGAAAAATTATCGTCTGCCCAACTGCCATATTGATCTCATCCAACACAAAAGAGAAAAGTATGATGCAAAATATAGTTGAAGAATTGGGGAACCTATGACAACAATTATTATACNAACCATTTTTGATGCAGAGATGATTACGAAATGCTGCTAGCTCTTGATGATAACAACCATCGACATGGCGGCGCTTCTACTCAACGCATTAACGACTTACCAGAGTCTACAGTTCAGGTAAGCTAAAAGGTTCACATGTACAACACAGTTTTTTCATATCGAAATTTTGTTTACTAAAAAGCTTTCTCTTTGGTGTCATATGTTGGTGATAATATGCAGACTGATAAGTTTGAAGAAACGTGTGTTATTTGTCTGGAAACACCGACGATCGGAGACACCATACGTCATCTCCCCTGTTTGCACAAATTCCATAAAGATGTAAGTTTTTTACTGATTCGAATCAAAAACCCCTCCTTATTAGATATGAGAAATTCGAAATATCAACAATTGTTTATGAACTGTGCAGTGTATTGATCCGTGGCTAGGACGGAGTAAAGCATGTCCGGTTTGCAAATCCTCAGTTACTTGACAAGGTTCTCAAAACTCACCCGAGAACGTAATAAAAATTACCATTTTACCCTTCCAAACCGTGGATCTCTGGAATCATTTTCCTGGTAACTGGTAAGCCAGTCATTCTTCGCCATCGGTTTAGATGAACTCATGAAACGGTTTTTGTACTAGCGTTCTCGCGTGAGGAAGTAACTTTTTATCGCTGTGATTATTTTGTCAGGTTTAATTTCTTAGCTAATAAGAACTGTTAAAGTTAGTTGGTTTTAGTATTATCGCTTTAGTTTTTTCTGGTCTCGGTTAAACGTATACTTTTTTTAATTGCACAAGGCTTCAAAGTTCCTATATAAAACTAGTCTTACTAAGTATAATATTTTTTCTTTAAATCGTTTTATCCATTTTATTTACACGAAGAAGCAAGATAAGAGACAATCATATAAGAGGAAAAGTGGAAAACAATTAAAGGGAAACGACAGACATTTCAGTTATTATTTCATATGTTTAGATTTTAACGAATTAGTTTACTTAAATAGTTAAATGGCAATACTCATGCATGGGGATTATTATAGCCCCTCGGCAATGCACACAACGGTTTGCCAAATCCTCAGTGACCTCCACCGCCAATTCCTCCCCCAACCTCATTACCGGCTCCTCCACCAATTTCTTTACCAGTTCCTCCGACGATTCCCCCAATGGCTCCACCATCAGCTCCCTTGTCAGCTCCTTTACCGGCTCCACCATCAATTCCTTTACCGACTCCGCCGCCAACTCCTTTGCCGAATCCACCGTCGTCAACTCCTTTACCGGCTCCACCGCCACCAAATCCACCGCTTATTCCACCACCAAAGCCTCCAATGCTGCCTCCAATCCAACCGCCACCTGATCCAAAGCCGCCTCCACCGCCTAAGTCGCCCAAGCCTTTTTTGAAGCCCTTCTTGTAGATGCCACCTTTGTGGAGGAGAGGACGAGGGTGAGGGTGAGGAAACAAGTGCTTGTCATCACCCAACTCTGATGCTCCCATAGTAAAATCTGCGGCCAAAGCAAATAGCAAAACAAACACAAACGCTCTGCAGGCGATTAGACCCATGATTATTGGAAACTTAAAATGTTTGTTATTAAAAACTATTGGAAGAGGATGTATTTTATATGACATTGCTTGTTGCATGAGTAGTATATATAGAGAGAGACTTAGATAGAGACCGTGATAGCATAACTGCATAAGCACTTTTCGTCAACTGTACGTAGACTTAAATAAACCGGATCACTTGGTTTATTTCCTATGAGAGACAACTCCAGTTTGTTTGTTTTTCTTGATAAATGAAACGAAAGAGATTCAAGATCAACGTGTTTACAGTGTGGCTAATGACGATCAAAATCACAGAGGAAATATATGAAATGAACCCTAATCCTTCAATTAACAGAGTGATCAGCACCATGGGGATATGGCAAGAAACCAGCTGTATAGAGTAAACCAAAACCTGCCCGGTTCAACCTGTACAACAACTAGGATATAATTATTGTTGAGTAAGAGTTAAATGATATATAATTCACCGGTCACTGGGAAAAATTATCGTCTGCCCAACTGCCATATTGATCTCATCCAACACAAAAGAGAAAAGTATGATGCAAAATATAGTTGAAGAATTGGGGAACCTATGACAACAATTATTATACATACAGTTCGCTGAATTATTTTGATCATATCATAATTATATTTAACTTTGATTTAAGGATGTAGAGGTTTAAAGGCCACTAACAAAAAAATGTTTTGGCCAAAACAAGAAGCCGAAATATGAAATTGTGTGCGTATATCTCTCTTTTTTGCATGTTTATTCGTACAAATTATATGTATTGTCTAAGAGAAAATATCAAGTAGAATATAATTATATTCGACTGGAGAAAAAATGATATGGCCAAATTTGGTGGCTTAATATTTTGGATGACAGGCCATGTTAATTTTACGGAATATTGAAACCCCAAAATGTGATTTCATTTACTTTTGTGAGCTTAGCTTTTTTTTAGGCGTCTCATCAATCAATAATGCAAACCACAAACCCTCTCACATATGCTTACTTCCAAAACAAACAAATAAAGTTTTTTTTTTTTTTTCTCTCCTCAATCTCTCTTTCTCGGAGCAAGAATTAAGTTCTTATATACACCATCCATGGAGTAATTTATTAACGAAATAATGTATGCTTTCCTCTCTCATTATATAATAAACATGAGCAAATGATGGGGATTACCATGACAAGAGAGATACATACTTAAGATCCGTGAAGTTGATCAGTCGGTTTTAGGGATTTCTTCATTTGCTAGATTACAGAACATCTAAAACCATTCCAAACGTAAATGATCTAACACCAATTCAAGATCCGATTTTAGCACTCTTTAGCCAAACAACATCGCACACATATTTGATTATTCGCTAAAATTTAGCTCATCGATCACTAACCTAAGCTGAGGGAAATTGATTGATCATCATCTATCAGACCAAATGTAACACCAACAACAAGAGTTTGGAATTGGACAAGAAACCATATTACAAAACTCTATATTTATTTATATTTACATTGCGCAACTAAAAGGGGCCATTATATTATGGCCGTTTAATAGGTCCATTAAATAAACCTTATTATATACAGTACAGTAATGTGGCGCTCATTATATATGTTAGGGGTGAAAGTGAGTCAAGGGTAAATTTCAAGTGGTACTATTTGAAGTGTAAATTCCTACCCAGATAACAGATTGGTGTATTTTTCTACTTAAACTCTTACATAATTCAAATTTACTATCTAGACTTTGAATTGTTATCCATATTCGTACATTGACTCAAACAGCGTTAGTCAACCGTTAAATGTTTTGATCAATTTGACACGTAAGCGATGATATGTCAAGGTTATTGGGCTCGAAACCTTAAAACGACGTTGTTTTCAATTAAGATCTTTCCCCTAATTCAAAACACGTCATTTTAACTTTTAATTGTGAACGACGTCGTTTGCAATTAAGATCTTTTCCCATATTCAAAACACGTTGTTTTAACCTTTCACTGCAAACAACGTCGTTTTAAGGTTCCGAGCTCAACGACCTTGACACATCATCACTTAAGTGACAAATTGATCAAAACATTTAACGGTTGACTAACATTGTATGAGTCAATGAATGAATATGGGTAATGATTCGAAGTCTAGGTAGTAAATTTGAATTATGTAAGGATTTAGGTTGAAAAACACACATATATGTTGTTTGGATAAGAATTTACACTTTCGAAATAGTACGGGTTTAAATTTACCTTTTTCCCGGGGTGAAAGTATAATCTTAATAGAACTTAGGGGCATTGATTAAATAACTTGACTTGTTGGGTAAGTATCCTTAATATTCGATAAGTTTCGATGTTATATTTATTAATTTATTTAGACGGCTTATTCTGAAAAGTGAAGTCTCTCTCTCTGTCTCGATAAATTAGTTCGAGACGTCCCTTCCCTCGATCGAGGTTAAAGCTCGGTTCTTGTTCCTCCTTCTCCACACCGTTAGGGTTTTTTTTTTTCTTTCTTGAATTCCGATTAGGATAATGGCCGCCGTTATGGTTAGTTCGGCCGGTGGGTTACTTGCAATGCTCAATGAACCCCATCCTTCCTTGAAACTTCACGCTCTCTCTTATCTCAACAGATTGGTTGACCAATTTTGGCCCGAGATCTCCACCAGTGTTCCCATCATGTAATTCTCTCTTCCTTAGCTTTTTTTTTTCTTTTTCTTTTCTTATTGTTTTAGGGTTTTACTTGTTTAACTTCACTCGATCTGTTTGCTTGCTGGGAATTTTTGCGGTAAAGCTATTGGTGGGGTTTAGGGTTGCTTTTTCTTATTTTAGGACTTAGGATTCTTGAAATTCTAAGTTTTTTTTGGTCAGTCATGGACAGTTTTGTGTCGAGGTGAAGTTTTTGATTGGGAAAAGGAAAGCGTTGTAATGTCACAATTTGCAATAACTTTATCGGATTGCTTTAGTTCATCATTATGTAGATTCTTAATGCCAATGGACCCATTGTGTTATCTGACTTAAGTACGGCTCCGTTACTGACACGATGTACTTATTTTGTTCCCTTTGAAAGTTGTGGATCTACTGTACTTTTCTCATTCTTCTAGCTCGAGATCATACACTGTTATGTGCTGCTTAATATCTTGATTCTGAGACTCCTTTTTTTTCTTTTTTTTTTTTGGGTAGAGAGAGCTTATACGAAGATGAAGAGTTTGATCAGCATCAACGACAGCTTGCTGCATTGTTGGTCTCCAAGGTACAGTTTAGCTTTTTATTTAACTTAACACGATTACTTGTTGTGTATATATATATACTGGCCACATCTGTTAGTAGAGGAACTTGTGAAAGTTACACGAATGCATTATATGGTTGTTTCTCGTAAAAGCTGGTAGATAGTGGTATAAGTTTTAGAGCTTTGACCTTCTCTTGTTTCCTAATGATGATTGTTATCTTTTTCTTATCTCAGGTTTTCTATTACTTGGGTGAACTTAACGATTCATTGTCCTATGCCCTTGGAGCTGGATCCTTATTTGATGTTTCCGAGGATTCTGATTATGTTCATACTCTACTTGGTAAGGATATTGAAGCTTGTTGCTCTCCTCTCTTTTCATCTCCTTCCTAGACCTATGATGACAGTAAACAGTAGCTTGGATATTCTTGACCATAATATACATAAAGTCAAGTTAAATGCAATATGTATTAAGCAAATAGTTTAGTGTTTTAGACCACATCTTTTTCTAACTAATAAGACTTGCACATATATCTTTCTATCAGCTATCATTTGTAACTAATAAGCTTCGCACATTAGTCTTTCTTTTTATAAGATTTTTCTCCGATAAATTCACTAATAAGCTTCTGTTTTCGCTTTCAGCTAAAGCAATAGATGAGTATGCTATTCTCAGATCCAAGGCAGTCGAGTCAAGTGAGGCTGTGGAAATTGACCCGAGACTGGAGGCCATTGTTGAACGAATGCTAGACAAGTATGGGATGCCTAATTTAATTACTTTTTGACTCTCTTCTTTGTTATTTAATTTTACTCACATGATTTTCTGTTTTGCAGATGTATCACTGACGGAAAGTATCAACAAGCCATGGGCATTGCTATAGAATGTCGGAGATTGGATAAGTTGGAAGAATCGATTGTAAAGAGTGAAAATGTGCAGGGAACATTATCTTACTGCATTAATGTTTCCCACTCTTTTGTTAACCACAGAGAATATAGACATGAGGTGAGTGTACTCCCCACAGAACTGGAATTTAACAAGAGTAATATGTTTATGATACTATGAGTTGACTAGGATACATCTTCGTTTATCTTTCTTTGCAAATATAACGGTCATGCGGACCTTATATTGTATCTTCTCAACCACAGTTGTAAATTACACCTTGTAATTCATTGCATTCTTTATGTCGTAAATCAAAACACTTTTGTAGGTAATTTGGATTTACTGTTAATTTGCAAATGATACCATCCTTACGTTGTTTAATTCGTGTAGGTTCTTCGGTTACTCGTTAATGTCTACCAGAAGCTGGCTTCTCCTGATTATTTGAGCATTTGTCAATGCCTTATGTTTTTGGATGAACCACAAGGTGTTGCGAGCATATTGGAGAAGCTTCTACGCTCAGAGAGTAAGGATGATGCTTTATTGGCTTTGCAAATCGCTTTCGATCTCGTAGAGAATGAGCACCAGGCATTTCTCATGAGTGTGAGAGACCGCCTTCCAGCTCCCAAGACCCGTCCTGTAGAAGCAGTTCAAGCCGTTGAGACCTCTACTGCTCAAAATGAGAACAATGCAGGGGATGTACAGATGGCGGATGACACTCCATCTCAGACAATTGTGCATGAAACGATTCCTGCTGACGCTGTGTATGCTGAGAGGTTAACAAAGGTTAAGGGAATTTTATCTGGAGAGACATCAATACAGCTGACCCTCCAGTTTCTTTACAGCCATAACAAGTGAGGCAGTTAATTTCCCTTTACATTTCTTGAAAGGATATTTTGTTCTTAAGTCGTTTCTTCCAGATAGTAACATGCTTCAGCAATAACCATTGTTTGTCTGTAGATCGGACTTGCTAATCCTGAAGACAATAAAACAGTCCGTTGAGATGCGGAACAGTGTATGTCACAGTGCTACAATATATGCGAATGCTATAATGCATGCTGGAACGACAGTTGACACTTTCCTCAGGGAGAATTTGGTAAACTTTACTTTCACTATCATTTTTTTGCACTTTTTCAACGATAAAGATATGACATAGAATTTATTCTTCTTTTTGAATTGGCAGGATTGGCTAAGCAGGGCCACCAATTGGGCGAAGTTTAGTGCTACAGCAGGATTAGGTGTTATTCATAGTGGTCACTTACAACAAGGCAGGTCACTGATGGCTCCATACTTGCCTCAGAGAGGAGCAGGTGGTGGTGGGAGTCCTTATTCCGAAGGGGGTGCTTTATATGCTCTTGGCCTTATTCATGCCAACCATGGTGAGGGAATCAAGCAATTTCTTCGTGATAGCCTACGCAGCACTAGTCTTGAGGTACTTGGCTATATTTTTCTTCTGGATAGTCTTTCATTCTATCACCAAAAAGTTAGTCTTTTGTGTAGATTTGATTTTCATCAAAAAGAAATATGATTGCAGGTTATTCAACATGGAGCTTGTTTAGGTCTTGGTTTGGCTGCCCTTGGGACAGCTGATGAAGACATATACGATGATATCAAAAGCGTGCTTTACACTGACAGTGCTGTTGCTGGTGAAGCTGCCGGCATTAGCATGGGTCTGTTGTTGGTTGGAACTGCAACTGATAAGGCAAGTGAGATGCTCGCTTATGCTCACGAGACTCAGCATGAGAAGATAATAAGGTAATTTCAAATCTGGAAGAGGTTTTTTTGTTGTGTGTGGGTGCATGATAATTTCTTTCAGTCTTCAAATAACAAACATCTGATATTATGTTCAGGGGATTGGCTCTAGGAATAGCTCTCACAGTATATGGTAGAGAAGAGGGAGCAGATACATTGATTGAGCAGATGACTAGAGATCAAGATCCTATCATCCGTTACGGTGGAATGTATGCACTCGCATTGGCTTACAGTGGAACCGCTAACAACAAAGCCATCCGCCAACTCCTTCACTTTGCCGTGTCTGATGTCAGTGACGATGTCAGGAGGACTGCTGTTCTTGCACTTGGATTTGTCTTATACTCTGATCCAGAGCAGGTACTCCATATTCCTTTTAGCTCAATAAATTTTTGACGCTAAAGTCCATTTCTTTAGTGTTTTAAGGCTCTTGTGCTCGCTTACACTTATTAACTGGTTACACAATATTNACTGCAACTGATAAGGCAAGTGAGATGCTCGCTTATGCTCACGAGACTCAGCATGAGAAGATAATAAGGTAATTTCAAATCTGGAAGAGGTTTTTTTGTTGTGTGTGGGTGCATGATAATTTCTTTCAGTCTTCAAATAACAAACATCTGATATTATGTTCAGGGGATTGGCTCTAGGAATAGCTCTCACAGTATATGGTAGAGAAGAGGGAGCAGATACATTGATTGAGCAGATGACTAGAGATCAAGATCCTATCATCCGTTACGGTGGAATGTATGCACTCGCATTGGCTTACAGTGGAACCGCTAACAACAAAGCCATCCGCCAACTCCTTCACTTTGCCGTGTCTGATGTCAGTGACGATGTCAGGAGGACTGCTGTTCTTGCACTTGGATTTGTCTTATACTCTGATCCAGAGCAGGTACTCCATATTCCTTTTAGCTCAATAAATTTTTGACGCTAAAGTCCATTTCTTTAGTGTTTTAAGGCTCTTGTGCTCGCTTACACTTATTAACTGGTTACACAATATTTAAACTGTAGACTCCCCGTATTGTATCCCTTCTTTCTGAGTCGTACAATCCGCATGTCCGCTATGGCGCAGCTCTTGCAGTTGGCATCTCTTGTGCAGGCACTGGCCTGAGTGAGGCAATATCCTTATTGGAGCCACTTACATCAGATGTGGTGGACTTCGTTCGTCAAGGTGCTCTGATTGCCATGGCGATGGTGATGGTCCAAATTAGTGAAGCAAGCGATTCTCGTGTTGGAGCATTTAGGTTAGTAAAGTTCTGATCTCTTCATCAAAGGAGGTAGGAAATAGTTCCCTTCTGAAGACTAAAATTCGTCTTGTGTTTTTGCAGGCGTCAACTTGAGAAGATAATACTTGACAAGCATGAAGATACAATGAGCAAGATGGGAGCAATTTTGGCTTCAGGTATTCTTGATGCTGGTGGAAGGAATGTGACGATAAGACTGCTCTCTAAGACAAAACATGACAAAGTCACTGCGGTCATTGGCCTCGCTGTCTTTAGCCAGTTTTGGTATTGGTACCCATTGATTTACTTCATAAGCTTGGCGTTCTCACCAACCGCGTTCATCGGTTTGAACTACGACCTCAAAGTCCCAAAGTTTGAATTCATGTCGCACGCAAAACCATCTTTGTTCGAGTATCCAAAACCAACCACGGTTGCTACTGCCAACACCGCTGCCAAATTACCAACTGCTGTGCTCTCAACCTCAGTCAAAGCGAAAGCTAGGGCTAAGAAAGAAGCAGAGCAGAAAGCTAATGCCGAAAGGTCTGGCAACGATGCAGGAAAAGCAAAAGCAGCGTCAGATGAGAAGGAAGCAGACTCTATGCAGGTAAAGTGCAAATCTTATTCCCAACATCGTGTATATATATATATTTTTTGGGGCAAAACATCTTCGTCTAAAAGGTCAATTCAAGATTAGTAAGTTTCTGTTATGGCCAATGGTAGTTTCGTGAACACATGCAATCTCATGATCATGATGATCCTATCTGATTGAATTGAAATTAATTTCTCTAACATTTTCTACTTTGTCCAATGCTGCTCCTATGATGAATCTCATGGTCATGATGAATCTGTCAGTCTCGTGTTTTGATCATATTTGGACCATTAACTATATCTTCTGTATGTTACTGCCAGGTTGATAGCACAGCTACAACAGTGGAGAAGAAGGTTGAGCCAGAAGCGACGTTTGAGATTCTAGTGAACCCTGCTCGTGTAGTCCCTTCACAGGAGAAATACATAAAATTGATGGAGGAAACTAGATATGTACCGGTGAAGTTAGCTCCATCAGGGTTTGTCCTTCTAAGAGACTTGCGTCCTCATGAGCCTGAGGTTCTGTCTTTGACTGATGCACCAACTTCAACAGCATCTCCTGCTGACGGTGCGGCAGCTACAGGACAAGGCGAACAAGCAACAACCACCTCGGCTATGGCCGTAGATGACGAGCCACAACCTCCACAAGCCTTTGAATACTCCTCTCCATGATTTTGTTTTTGGATTAGTGGGTAAATTTTTTTTCTGTTGAGTAAACAAAGAAACAGTTCCCATTTGTAAACTTGGAGGCTAGTACTTATTGCATCGGTTCCGTCCGACTTGTTCTCGTGTATTAGCTTCTTTTTATTTGTTTCTTTAAAAAATTTTGGTCATCAAACTCACAAGAGGCTGCTCAGAACGCTATCACCACAATGAACGGTCGCCAATTAAGCGGTAAGAAATTGAAAGTCCAGCATAAGAGACAACAGGCAACAGCAGAGTAAATTTAAATGTCCTAATAAAGGCTCAAAAATTCATTATCAAGTTATTATTTTATTTGGTATATCACATATAAAGTCCACAATTAATATTAATGGCTGTATAGTATTATTATTATTATTATTATTATGTTTGTAATTAATGTAATTATATTTAATTAAGAAAAATCAATGGGAGGTCCAAATTTCATATCTAAAAATTAAAGTGGTTCAAATAACTGTATTTTATTACTTAATTTCACTGTTCTTATATTCTTAAATGAATTCAATTACGATTAACACACAGTTTTAATTTATAGAATAGATTGATTTTTCGGAAAGAAATTCTAATTCATCATTTGGAAAAGTTTGCTAAAACCTTAAAACATGCATGTAGTCTAGTGTTTTGTGGTATAGATATTTTACTGCCCAAATGCAAATCTACATGTGTATGTTGTTATAACAAGAATATAATAATTTTACTATTAAAATGATATTTCGAAAAGGAGGAATGCATAACCCCGGTTAATTTGAGTCTTGGGAAAACATGATGATGTTTGATGACGAAAAGTCATGCATGATCTCCGATCTTTTTCTTCCTCTAGCATCTGCATCATGCATGCATATTAAGCTCAGTAGCAAGACCGGCTAAACCAGTCTTTTCTTGCACTTGTTGATTCGGCATCATGACTTTGCATGTTGCTGTCGTAGATCTGCGCCAGATGATGAATCGCTATCTCTTCTGCTTGCTGTTGTTCGGTAGCGTCACAATCTTCTTGTCCCTCTAGCATTTTATCCTCTCAAGCTCATCAGCAAAACCGGCTAAACCAGTCTCTTCTTACACTTGTTGAAATCATGTAGTCTTCTAGTGTTTAAATATCCTATAATGAAGTATCTTGATATTTTACTAAAACAATACATTCATCATCGTGAAATAAATCTAATCTATGTTAAAAAGATATAATTTCACCAAAACTAAAATAAAAATAAGTTAGGTGTATGACACACCCGGTTCAATAGGCAACATCAAAATAATAAAAAAAAAAAAAAACGAGACTAAAAGAGCAAAAAAAGACTGAAACAAAAATAAAGAAAAACTAAATTAACTCCGACGTGAATCGTTCCCGCATGTTCAGGTCCCCCATAAGGTCCCCCATAAGTAAAACTCGTATTGTCTGTCTTATTGACTTTGTAGTAGCTGGGGTTTGTTTCTCTTACTTCGAGATCGTAGGTCGGGCGTAAATCGTCCTTGTTAACTATAATTTCCAGATCACGCATATATGCAGCTTTGGCGCTGTTCGGAAGATACCCAGATCCCATTTGGGTTGTCGTGTGTCGACCGGAGACGGAATTCTCTTTTAATTCGTAATCATTTATTATTTCACCGCCCCATTCTGTCGATTCTGCGTGGTCAGTGAGTATAGTAAAGATCTCCATGGGCCAATAACCAACTGGAATAAGTGTGTCACTGTTCGGACCGACAGACAACCACCAGTGTCCAAGGTTTGGATCCTACATTATATATATATATATTAAAAATTAGTTTTATAACAAAATAAAAATAAAAATATTAACCGTCTAACCTTCCAAATCTGGATTGTAATGGCTTCGATGTGGGGGTAGATAGCGCCTCCAAGAAGGACATTGCCACTGGTTTGTATAAAACCAGGACATTGAAGATTCGGGCATCCCACAGAAGTGTATGCATCATTCTACAAGGGGTTTTTTTTTTTTTTTTTTTTTTTTTTTTTTTTTTTGTCAACAGCCAATCGAGAGGAAAAAAGTATTATTAGTTTTATAGAAAACATATTGTCATAAAATTGAAGTGAACAAAAAAAAAAAACATAGCAAACACTTACTGTCCAGTAAATAAAGAGTCTAGACTGTTCATCCGAAAATCCTGAGGGAGACACCTATATAGAAAATAATTAAAAAAACAATTATATTGTTAGTCATATTGCATACATAAGTTATAAAATTAATATAAAACTTATATAACAAATAATCTTCTAACCTGCCATCCAGCTTCGATGCTGTTCATATCACCTCTTTCATATGAACCCGAGGTGAGCCAAAGTTGGCCTAAGCTGAACTCGTCGAATTGAGCAACTTTGGGGTGCCCAACACTCATTGTGACTTTTGTTCCATAGATATTTTGTGTACTCGTCGAATATACGATAGCATACTGTGCATACAATTCAGTTTAAAAAAGTTACTGATGAAAATTTTGGAGCAATTCATATTATAGAAAAACGGAAAAAGTCTTTATATTTACCTCATGTCCGCGGGTGAATTTAAATGCATCACTTTGTTCGCTTGACGAAGAAGATACGACAGCATGCTGTGCATACAAATCCGATATACAGTTAATATAGAAATAACAATTAGCATATTCACAAAAAAAAAATGATGAAATTTTGGAGCAGTTCATATTACAGAAAAACGGAAATATATTTACCCCATGTCGTCCTCTGCGGGTGAATTTAGATGCAGCACTAGAATTAGTAGCCCCGTTCTCCTCAGAAACTAATCCTTTCTTCCTATTCGGAATTATCCCGAGTCCTCTCCTAATCGGAATCGTCCCCTCGGGACATTCCGATCCATTACGACCGTTCCATATCTGCCAGCTGCTAACTCCATCTTCATTTTTGGCTGTGTTAGGAAGATTTCTTGGTATTTCCTGTATTCTATTTCATTTTTTTTAAAAAAAAAAAGGGAAAACATTGTAAGAACTTACTTAAATAAAACTGATATGTGTAAATGAGTAAAAAATATAATAAATAAACAAAGACCTGGAGCTTGTGATCATTGAGGAGAGGATGCGTGAACGACGGCTGAGCTAATATTTCTATGCACTCTATGATATCCCCGTCAGGACTCTGTTAGGTTTTACCAAAAAAAAAGGTTAATTATATGCTAATAATATATAAACATAAAATTTGTGTTGTGAACGTGCGGTTTAATTATTTACGTTGATGGTTGTAGTCGTTGTCGAGGCACCCACCGGAACGCAAAGAGTGAGTGTTAGTAAACACAAGAAGAGAGCCCTGCAAATAAAAATAAAATAAAATCATTGTCTTATTAGTTTGTGATCCTGAAAATAAATAAATATATATAAACCCTTACTGAAGCATACACATCTCAAACTAATTAAATCATGCACATATCTCTAGTAGCAAATATTCACCATGAAGAAGATTCTCGGATGATTTTTCTTCTTCTGAACGATGGCAAATTCATAGATACTGAATAGCCCACTGTAATCTCCTGAAAAGGTTGCATCTAATCAATCAAAGAAATATTAATTAGATACGAGAAAGAAGATAAAAGCATAATTACTTACTATTCCAATATCATAAAATATACTATAGATCGATCATTCATTACTCTCATAAGTCCACTAATTCTTCTCAAGAAGAGCAACTCAGATTTACAAATCATGAAAACATATATTAACCAGATTCTACAGAAGGATAGATTCACATATAAACACCATTATGATAGAAAAGGCTCAATCTTTCTTCAAGCCCTTGTTCATATTAAAACTCAGCTTTTACCTTACACACGAGAACACACATGGAACCACTCTCTTGTCTTCTTTTCTTTCCTTCTCTCTCTCTCTCTCTCTCTCTCTCTCTCTCTCTCTCTCTCTCTCTCTCTCTCTCTTTAGCCCGATCTAAAAACCTTCCAAATTCTCTCGTTCTAGCGCTTGCTTTTCACAAAAGGAGTTCTCATCCTTACTTATATAATAAAACACGTAAAAGTAAACTTATGAGAAAAGTAAATAACAAAATATAAATCCTAAATAATTTCCTTAATCTTGAAATATAAAATGTAAAATAATTTCCTAAATAATATCTTCTGTACCACTTGGCATTTCTGTTACTTAACTAGATAAGACAATTCTGTACTTTCAGCAGATTTATTATTTATATTTAATGAACTCATGCATGCATGATTCAACTAATGGATGAGAATATGCTAAATATGCTAAGTGGAATTCTAACAGCATTCATATCCGATGAAAATGCTACGTGGACTTCATCGCTCGTAGGTTGCGAGTGGGTCGGACTTGATCATTAAAATTACCGATTTTTATTTTACCAACAATTAAAAGGGGGCGCAGCTTGAAATTAACTTGACCAATTCTGAAACTTGGTTGCAATTGCGGATCTCTTCTTGGTCTCGGTTGTTGAGAGTGCTAACTGGTATTGATTTGAAATCAGATAAAGATTCGGGCTTTGATGATGAGTCGTTAGGAGGGAATGAGAAAATTGTATAGGAAGCTGGTTTCTAACATGTTACTTCACATTCAGGGTTCCTTTTCTAGCAAGCTAGGTCATGTCTACAAAACCCTAATTTGATATGATCTAAAACAAAACAAAAAAAAAAAACAATTTTTAAGTTTGTTATAAAAAAATATGTACATAAAACATAAAATTTTGTATATGATTACAATACAAAATCTTTTGAATATGTCAAGTTTGTTATACCTTTTTGGTGATCAACTATTTATTTTAATGTTAGTTCAAGATATTTGAAATTGTTATACTAATGCAAAGTCCTATGATATGATGAAAATATGAACAAAACTCAATTTAGAATTAGAGGATATTATAGGGAGAGATTTGAAATTAGGTAAAATAAATCTCTTGCCAAGAAGTTGGGAGATTCAATTAAAAATGACAAGAGATTAAAGGAAGAAAAAGATCTCAGATGAAAAACAGTTCTTTTTCTCTTGATCACATAAACAAAACCACAATAATTGAATCTCCCAATTTGTAGGGATTAGTTTTTAAAAGGACATACTTTAGAAAAGTTCGTGAAATTATACTTTGATATTAAGAATTTGATGAACTAAATATTTTGTTAATTTATTTTTTATTTCTAATAAACATGTCTTGCGACCTTGTAAGGGAAGGCGCCTGACCACAATCATTTCTTTCCATTTTTGCGAGTGTTTAGATACACAAAGGCATGTCTGATCAACATAAAATAAACAAAAATAATAATACTCACAAACATATTTCGAGAGAACTAATAAATATTCAATATGAAATAAAGTAAATTCATATTCAATGTGAAATCTGTAGCAATTAGCCTCCCCCTCACCAGTACCAACTAGCCTAGTACCAACATCCCACAACATAAAAACATATTTTTGATTTAGGGAAAAAATGCTATTTTAAACAATCAATCAAATACATTTGGACCAAATATAGAGTGAGCTAAAACTCTTTATGAGGCAATAACTAATAAGAGCTCTAACTAATAATATCCATTTAATTTTACTCCGAGCTGAATCAGAATAATATATAACCAAATTATTAAATAAACTTTGCGATAATGATTAAATTTAGGTAATATATAAAAATGATACAAAAGTAGTATATATAAAGTAACCAACATGTAATATGTAACACATTGATGACATTAATACAATTATACAACCCACCAATAATAATAATAATAATCATAAATTCTCAATATACGCCATATTCTCAATATACGTCATTTTTCTTACTTCAATTTTTTTTTTTTTGAACAACTTTTCATACTTAATCAACGCTTGTATCTTTATCATGCTTCTTTCCGTTGGACAAATTACAAACAAACATATTTCGATTAAAAGAGTAAAGTGAAAGTACCCTAAAACAAAACAAAAACGCTTTGTATAATTGTAATGGGCAACTAAAAGTTGACTTGATCAGAAGTTAGAAAAAAAAGGACTTATAATAACATTTTGGAACGAAGTTTATTGGCTACATACAAGAGATGGCTGATGTTTGTAGTTGGATAGTGTTGAAGTAACTTCATATTCGATGTGAAATCCCCAGCGATTAGCCTCCTCCTCACCAAAACCAACATCGCACAACATATCCCCAGTAAGCTCTCCTGCAACAATAAGATCAACGGAGTTCTATCATTCCCGCAAACATTGAGGAATGAGTGAGTCTTCTGTATCTATTTATTTGATTTCAAGTATAAGTCAATCTTACCAGAGGGCCTTCGGGGTCGCTTAAGAGTGCATCCCATATGTGAAGACAATCGAAGAAACTAAACTCTTGTGTCAGGAGGAGAGTGATCCACCTAAATGCATAGAACTGTGGGTTTACCTGTCATCCATAGAGTCTATACAATGTCAATCTCAGAGGCTCCAATCTAATGTTATTATGATCTAGATGAGAGAACATTAATACTAAACAAGCTAAGGGGATCATTGGAATTTATCTTCCGCACAGAATCGATGTCTTACTTTCGTGGTGATCTCTAGATGACGCCAAAGTTCCTCATCATGCTTCTTAACAAGTTG
>NC_025687.1:1896269-1926531 GCF_000633955.1 Camelina sativa
GATGTGAAATCCCCAGCGATTAGCCTCCTCCTCACCAAAACCAACATCGCACAACATATCCCCAGTAAGCTCTCCTGCAACAATAAGATCAACGGAGTTCTATCATTCCCGCAAACATTGAGGAATGAGTGAGTCTTCTGTATCTATTTATTTGATTTCAAGTATAAGTCAATCTTACCAGAGGGCCTTCGGGGTCGCTTAAGAGTGCATCCCATATGTGAAGACAATCGAAGAAACTAAACTCTTGTGTCAGGAGGAGAGTGATCCACCTAAATGCATAGAACTGTGGGTTTACCTGTCATCCATAGAGTCTATACAATGTCAATCTCAGAGGCTCCAATCTAATGTTATTATGATCTAGATGAGAGAACATTAATACTAAACAAGCTAAGGGGATCATTGGAATTTATCTTCCGCACAGAATCGATGTCTTACTTTCGTGGTGATCTCTAGATGACGCCAAAGTTCCTCATCATGCTTCTTAACAAGTTGCGAGAGGCTTGTTATTGCAGATCGAATTCCTACCACGCTATTGTCGAGTTGTTGACAGTAGAAGTCTCGAAATCCACTCAACAGTTCAACAAAGCAGAAGAATGCATCTGCTTCAGCATGGGACTGCACATTTTATACAGAGTTAATATAAACTCGACTGAAGCTCATGACACAAGAGCACAACCAAGATTTGCAGAATAAAGATTATACACGCACCAATCTTCTAAGAAAAGTAGGCAAAGAGGTCAAATTCATACTAAAAGAAAACATTTTTATTTCTAACTCATACCATATATGTTAGTAAAAAGATCTTGATATTGATTTACTTAAGAACTCAAATCTTGAAAATATCGAGGGTCTACACTGGCACGGTTGCTTTGTGAAATTGTATACCCTATCATGTGACAGCAGTTTAAAGGGTATCGAAGAAACAAAAAGAGTCTACTTACTGAACTATCTTCATCAGGGTCGTTACGAAATACATAAAAGATAGGTGCTAAAATTTCGTTCATCCCTTGAACATATCTGATGCCTTGATTTAACTTCGCAAATACAAGCAATATATTCTTCATAGATTCCTAGACATGTAAATGGAAACGTCACTGAGCTTGAGTAATCAACAATAGGTGAAAATTTGCTAATGAGAACACAAAACGGTTACCTGATTAGAACGCGCAAATGATGATTCACCGGAGAAGAAAGGTATGTCTGGATGTGTACGTTTGACATCCCTGTCTATTTGTTCTATGGTTTCCGTATCCTACATTAATAAAAGAGTTTGCGTTCGAACTGATGGAAAAATTGAATACCATAACTTTTAGTCCTGTCCTTAAGTAACGCAACAGAGGTCTTTCTAAAAGATTTTTAACAAGAAAAAACCTGCCCAGGTTGCAAGCTATATAGTACCTGAAAGTATGTATTCCAAATGCTCGCCTTCCCTAGGCTTAGAGGATGGTCCTCGTCAGTTATTCTGGATCGCGCAAGCATGCATCGGCTTTCACTCTTCAGATCATAATTGTCAAACCCCTTTGACCTCACCATTCTCCATGTGATTTCTGACTAACTACCACAGAATCAGTTAGTGGTACCAAAAAACACATTTCAAGAAAAAGATAGTACCAAATACTTGAAATCAACTTAGAGAGACATAGCATGCAAAGCTGACTCGTAAGAAAAGAGAAGGATCACTTACAGGACTCGTAAGAAGCTCATCCTTATAGTGCTTGTATTGGGATCTCTTTTGTTTCAACTCAGTTGACCAGAGTGAACGTTCAGGTGGCAAGTAACCAAGCAGAAGCTGCAAAGAGAATCACATTTCAATAGCTGCATAAGGTTTTCGATCATATCAGACTCTCAGTCTCAGTTCTTCTATTCTATCACTATGCATTGTCGCATTAACACAAACCAAAATCATGATGCTTGTAACGCCTACCTTCCAGACAGTAGAACGGACCCCAGGAGAATCCGGCAAACTTTGTAAAGCTAGACTCCTCAATTCCTTCATATTGATCACCTTCTTTGATAACTGTAACAAAACCAACCAAGTAGAAGAAAAAGCTGAGCAATTAGACCACAACACGCTGGTGGGAAGAATCTGAAACTTTGCTTTTGATAAAACCAAAAAAAAGGAAGGTTGCATTGACCTCTGCTGAGAGATGAGCCTGGCGGGAAAAGTCCTCGGAGGAAGAACCACCGGCGTTTCTATTTTCGCCACTACCGCTAGGAATACTGCTACCGTTCCTCGGTCTAGGCGACGGCGATGGAACCGAAGAAGCGGCGGAAGAAGGCGGAGGAGCAGAGTTAAGCCTGGGAGCAACGGAAATTGATTGTGCCTCTTCCTTCATTTTAGTGACGGGAGAATGGCGGTGGAGACCGTCGTCGTAAGAAGACGGCGGAGGAGGAGGAGTAGACCACATGGTGCTATTCAACCATTCCGGTACCTTTTTCCTCACCATCTCTAGGGTTTGATGGATCGATCAATCGATTTTGGAAGTGCGAGATTCAATTCACGAGGTTTCGTGAATAAGATTTAATGAGAGAAAGAGAGAAAGGTTCTTCTGTTCTGCGAGTCGGTGATTTCTAATGGAAGTTCGTGTAATTTTTCTTCTCTTCACAGAGAGAGGAATCGGAGAAACTAATCTCAAATATAACCTCCAATTGTTGATCCTTTACAAACTTATCCCTTTTCTTTTTATTGATTCTAATTTACCCTCTAAAATCCACAGTATAATAATCAGTAAACTATACTACAAATAAATGGATCATATAGTATTTTCTTATCGTTGATGCAAAGAGTTAAAAGGTAATTGTTGTGTTCAACAAAAATAATCTAATCTAAGATGGTAAGAGCATAAATAAAGCANTGATCACCTTCTTTGATAACTGTAACAAAACCAACCAAGTAGAAGAAAAAGCTGAGCAATTAGACCACAACACGCTGGTGGGAAGAATCTGAAACTTTGCTTTTGATAAAACCAAAAAAAAGGAAGGTTGCATTGACCTCTGCTGAGAGATGAGCCTGGCGGGAAAAGTCCTCGGAGGAAGAACCACCGGCGTTTCTATTTTCGCCACTACCGCTAGGAATACTGCTACCGTTCCTCGGTCTAGGCGACGGCGATGGAACCGAAGAAGCGGCGGAAGAAGGCGGAGGAGCAGAGTTAAGCCTGGGAGCAACGGAAATTGATTGTGCCTCTTCCTTCATTTTAGTGACGGGAGAATGGCGGTGGAGACCGTCGTCGTAAGAAGACGGCGGAGGAGGAGGAGTAGACCACATGGTGCTATTCAACCATTCCGGTACCTTTTTCCTCACCATCTCTAGGGTTTGATGGATCGATCAATCGATTTTGGAAGTGCGAGATTCAATTCACGAGGTTTCGTGAATAAGATTTAATGAGAGAAAGAGAGAAAGGTTCTTCTGTTCTGCGAGTCGGTGATTTCTAATGGAAGTTCGTGTAATTTTTCTTCTCTTCACAGAGAGAGGAATCGGAGAAACTAATCTCAAATATAACCTCCAATTGTTGATCCTTTACAAACTTATCCCTTTTCTTTTTATTGATTCTAATTTACCCTCTAAAATCCACAGTATAATAATCAGTAAACTATACTACAAATAAATGGATCATATAGTATTTTCTTATCGTTGATGCAAAGAGTTAAAAGGTAATTGTTGTGTTCAACAAAAATAATCTAATCTAAGATGGTAAGAGCATAAATAAAGCAACAATAACTATGATTTTATGGTGTATTACCATATATATATATATATATAAAGTGATATGCAAACACAAGATTAATCATGTAAAGTGATGGACCCGATTAGCCTTGGCGACTGGTATTTGTTCTCATGTGATATAGCTCTGCTTCACGTACATTTGCCATGTGTTTCGTTGCCTTCAATAATACACTTGACAACTACATATACTAAACATCTACTTAGTCATCATTCTAAACTTTTAAAAATCTTTGCTTACCAAACTTATTATATTGTTATAAGCATATATAACTGGAATTTTCAAACTAAGACTGATCAAACTATATCACCAATAATCACCACATGAACAACTTCCATCTTTGAAATGATGAAACTGTTTTGCATCTCTCAGTAAAATACCTCTTTGGCTGATCTTACTAATATATTTCATTAATGGATGACAATCTCCGCAGATTCTAAGGTTCTTAAAGATCCTTATCGTGGTTCCAGGAGCAGTTCTTAGAAGCCCAAGTGTAAGAGCCAGTTTCTCACTATGGACTCCCGTAACATTTTCTTTCTCTTCTTCTTCAATGTCATGAATCGACCAGTCAGCTCCTGGAATGTATCCTCTCTCAGTCGCCAGCGATATGATCTCCTCCAGCTTCAAACGTATCTCTTGTGTTTGCATATGACTATAATCACCAGCTGCAAATTTGTTCAGCTGACAGTCCAATTCGATGTAACTCCATCCCAGGGATCTCTCTTTGACTGTCTTCTGAAACGGATATCTTCTTTTCTCAATATCTTCATATTTCCCTTCAGCCGCATGTGTTTTGTCTAAGAAAATGTAACTACCACGAAGCTCTGGATCAAGTTCCACAAGATTTTGTGACACAATTTCAGTCCTTCTATTACTCTTGTACGCCTTGCAAGCACGATAGAGTGCAGCCCATGTTGTAAGATCAGGATTTATCGGCATATTATCTACAAGCTCATGTGCTTCTTTCAACCTCCCTGCTCTACCAAACAGATCAACAACTAACACATAATGTTTCAGTGTGGGTTCAATCGCGTAGTCAAGCCTCATGCTATCGAAGAAATTAAGTCCCAGGTCTACTTCGCCTGAGTTCAAGCATGCAGTTAGAACCGCAATAAACAGAACCTCGTCTGGCTTCTCTCCTGCATGCACACCGCAAAATAAAGAAACTAAACTCGATGTAATAAAGAGCATTGAATTGAGAATAAGCTAAATTCTTAAACTGGACAAAATCTTTTACCGGAATACAACATTTGTCTGAAACATTGGATAGCCTGATGAAAGCGCCCATGAACCGCCCAACCTTGTATCATAGCAGTCCAGGAAAGAATATCCTTGTGATTCATATCACTGAACACAGTAGCCGCACAGTCAACTTCCCCACATTTTGCATACATGTCTATGAGAGCTGTCCCTATAGCTCTATCCAATCTAATCCCATTATCCAAAATATAACCATGAATTTTTATTCCTGATCCAAGAGCACCAGATTTTGAACATGCAGAGAGCACAGCAGCAAGTGCGTACACATCAGGCTTCAAGCCCTTCTCCAGCATCTCAAAAAAGGTTGAAATCGCAGTTTCATAGTCGCCATTTTGGGAAAACCCATTGATTAAAGTCGTCCAAGAAACCTCATTCTTCTCTGGCATCAGTTCAAAAAGCTGCTTAGCTCTGTTCAACTGGCCGCTATCAACATAACCCTTGATCAAAGTACTCCAAGATCCTGAGTTTCTCTCTGGCATGGATGTAAAAAGTGTAGTAGCCATTCGCATATCCTTGGCGCGACAGTAGCCATTAATCAAAACATTCGATAGCAGAATACTCTCCTTTTTAATACTGTCAGGACTTTCATCGAACACTTGGAAGGCATAATTTAATTGTCCGGTTTTGGCGTACATGTCAACCAAAGATACCCTGACGAAGGAATCACAGTCAACGGAGTTCTTCAAAGTCGAGGCATGAAGAGTCCTACCCAACCATCTGAACCCTAATTTGGAATTAGACTTGAGTACAAACGGAAAAGTTAGCCGATCAGGTCTCACACCAAGCCTCAACATGAGGATGAAATGACGAACTGAACACTCGGAACGAGCATTCTCCGTCAAACCACGGATCAAAACATTGAAAACAAAGAGATTCTTATCTTCAAAGTTTCTGAAAATCGAGAGGCTATAATCCGGGGTCTTGAGAAGCGCAGAGCAAGAAACCAGCTGAGCAGCGACGCGACTACTGAGGACGCCGCGACGGAGGATCTGGGCGTGAACACGGCGAAGGCCAACAGTATCTTTGCAGGCGTGAATCAGAGATATGAAGTGAGACTCGCCCGGTGAAGCTCGACCATCGGCTGGAATATATATTTTGGCGAGAGAAGATCTCGGTTTAAATAAAACATAAAGCGATTTCATCCTGTACTGTTGGCTACTCATCCTAACCAGATTAAACTGTCTTACTCTATATTTATCGAAATCTAATCTGTTCAAACCGGTTAAGTTACGAACCGCTTCAGACGAAAGGGAGAATGGACCGAGTGTCACACACTTCACGTTAATCGCAAAAGCTCTTTTAAACGGTAATTGATCCCCGTCGTTTACTTTCTGTTCATATAATGCATACTGAGCTTTTTTTGTTCTGGTCTCCAAAATCCAATTTTTTCACTTATTAAGACAAAACAAAAAGAATGTTACTTGCTGGTATTATTATTCATAGCGATATCCCAATTTTTTTGTTCTTTTAAAAAGTTTTCATAATTTGACACAAGAAGACATTGCATCGATTTAAAGAACTCCAAAGAAAGGGTTGTTGATGGCGGAATTGAGCTCTGTTCCAGCTGAGTTGATAATGGCTGAATCGATCTTGTCTCTAGGTAAGAACAAGAACTCTCCTCCTTCAATTTTCTCAAACCCACATAGCTCCATGAACTCTATGCCTCCTCTCATTGAACCAACCCTGTCCTGTTTTACATTTTCATCCCAGTAACCATAATTAGTAAGAAACAGGAGTCAGGGACTATCATCATCATCATCATTGTGTGGATCCTCCAAATCTAATTTGTTTACTAATAGAGTAAAACTTAATGCGCATCTTTCTGGCAGATTATTCTTACCTGAAATGTTTGGTTTGTGAGTCTAATTTTACGGAATTTCTCCTCATCTGGATTCTTAGCAACATTTCCCATGTAAGTCAGCAGAGTCTGGAACGCTCTCTTCACTTTAGCATCCTCCTCCTGAGCCAACAAGTAATTACTGTTATTGTCAAAGTATACTCAATCCTCCAACAATTTCACCCAAATTTCCCTGAACCTTTTTCTTTTTTGATTACCAAAAGATAACTGGCTGCTGCAATGTGAGTTGTTATATGTTGAATGTATTTTACCTTGTGGGTTTGCTTAAGGGACCTTAAGCATTCTCGCATTTGTTCAGTCTTTGTGGCGGGTCTAATAGGCAATGAAGACTGCAAAATCATGTCTTTATAAGAAAAGCAGATAACAGGAGATATAAAATGCAACTTGCTTTTGAGAATATTTTGTGTACCTTCTTCTCCTCCACAACTGGCACTGAAGGTTTTGCCGTTGCAGTTGCAGGATCTTCCGGAGGCAATCCGAGTTTCCGCCTTCTCTCAGCCTGTTAGAATGTAAACATCAGCCTTCAGGGTTTTTGTTGGGAAATAAAAAAAATGTAATGCAAAAGGTATGTAAATCTACTGCAGTAAACATACCCTGTCTTCTTCAAGTTTTTGGCGAATCTTTTCCCTAGCACGTTTTTCTTCTTCTTTCTCAGCTTTGCGCAAAAACATTATACTGAAACACACAACCAACAATTTGTCACTTAATAAACAAAACAGGCCTCCCATGATAACCAGGAAAAGAAACATACCGCTTTCTTTCGTTTTCTTCTTCCATCCGCTTTGCTTCTAAGAGTTCCTTGCCAATTCTTATTCGCTCCTGAACCAAATACTAACATTAATAGTTGATAACAGAAAAGCTAAAATAAGAATATAACGTATCCTACAAGCACATCCTTATTATCGTACCAAGAGTACCATGCATTAAATACTTGCACAGCAATTACAGCCAGTGGAGCTTTATGCATGCCAATTTGCAGGCAATGAACTCAGGAGTAAAGAGCAAAACTTAGTTTTAACAGAAGAGAATAAACGTGGTTGCATTATCATAAGATTAAGTAACTGTAGATAACAAATTTTATGAAAGGATAAGACAAAAACCTTCTCTCTCTCACGTTCCATCCGTTTTTCTTCCTCTTCTTTCTTCTTCCGCGCACGTTCCCTAAGATGTGGAACAGCAAAGAATGAGGGATACATAATACGACTTCTAAAATCATCACCTTCCAGGATTAACATAGAACTTTGACAGTTAACTAATATAAATCGAACTGTATACATTTGTCATGCTATCAATTGAAAAACGACTAGAAAATTCAAGGCTATGCAATGATATAAGTGTAATGTCATTGGTGCCAGGTGCATGCTAGAAAAGAAACGAACATGGACAGGAAAAAAACAGAATACTCATAGAACCTTAATTCTTGTGCTTTTAGCTTCACTTCTTCTGGCGTAAGAGCAGGTTTAGCAGGCCCAACATTAGAGTTGGCAGGTACCTAGGCGTACAATCAACGACACAGGCATTACAGTAACTGAAGGAATGAAGTAATTTTAATAGCATATACGAGCATAATACAACATGACATAAGATTGTGTCACAACAGTTCAGAACAGACATTTTGTTTAAAAGAAACTATTGACAAGACATTCACTGACAAGACATTCACCTTTGGCATTTCATCTACGTCAGGATCATTCTCATGCTCCACCACCCAATTAACTGCAGCCTCGAGACTGGCATTGCCTGAAGGAATGAATTTCAAATTATGTTACAGAAAATGAAACGGAGAAGATTACGCAAGATTCAGCTGAATACCATAATTAATGGTAGAAATTGACATCAGAAAAAAAAGATTAAGATAGAGGAAAATAGAACATAGAACCTCAAATTTCTACTTATAGATTTATCAAGCTTCAAAGAGATATAGATGACAGTTTACATATTAATCTAGAGTTCAAACATAAGAGCGGGGTTCGGGAGCTCAATTGCACAAGAATAAGCTAAAACTCAATCAATAAGCCAAAGTGCCAAACCCTACTGTGATCCGTGGCCATAAATTCAAAGTAGAAGAACATGAAACACGAGATTTTTACCAGAGTAGTGGAGGGCTCGGGTAGCTCGAGCTTTAGGGAAGCCCATCGCTTCAAGCTCCTCGAGAATGTTTTTGTCAACGTCTGGAACAATCATCTCTGCAGAAGGATCATAAGAAATAATGTTGGAAGTCACATTCAGAAACTCATGCAACACATACACATTAACATGACACTGTACCTTCAGCAGCCTCTCCACTACCACTAGAATTATCGTCAATCTCCATAGAAACCTTAGGAGCTTCCAAGCTGATGGGTTTTACCGTCTCCAGTGTCTTATCTACAAACTCAGTATGCCCTGTTCTTTTCGTGTGCAAATCGCTTTCCTTCACATTGTATAAAGAATGAGACAAACAATCAGAAATTATCAAAATACTAGAGCATGAAACTACGACCAAATTGCAAGAAACCAAAACTCCACAAGGAATCAAACTAAGGAACTCTGGTAAAGCACCAAAGCACATGATACAGCCAGAGGAGAAAGACAATACAGAAGCTAAAAACCCAAAAGAACTGAGATCTGATAACAATGGTGGGAGAAGAAACCAATAATTGGCATAAAAATTTCAACTTTACACTCTAATTGAAACCAAATCAGCGGGAACACACATGAAAAGACTCAATTTCATTCAAGACTCAAGTCAAAACACATCAACTCGAAACCAAAGAGCAGTAAAGGTTGTAAAAGACGAATCAAATAGAGATCGCAGAGTCAAAATCAATTAAAGAGTGAATAAACATCGAAAATTACATGTACGAAACTCGAAATCCCGATAAAAGAAAAACCCAGGGAGATCTGTTTGTAACTTCTAACTATACCAACAACAACTCAAATTCATCAAGAACAAAAAGAAACGGGGAGATAAAAAAATCGAAGATCCGTACAGTTTTAGAGCGACAAGGCTTGCTGCAAGTAGTACAAACGAGATTGAGCACGGCCTCAGTGGACTCGGCGAAATTGGAGTGAGAGGTGATCTCAGCGTGCTCCTGAGCCTCCTCCACGGACTTCAGCAGCGCACCACAATCGCCACACTTGAGTGATACTCCTGCCATGGCTACCACACGATCTCTCTGGAACTGGTGTGATTTCACAGAGACTCTATAGGCTTCCCCTTTAATTAATTAGGGGAAGTCCGTTCGTTGCTTGGGGAGAGAGGAAGACGTAGGGACCCGGTTCAATCGTTTCTAGTACCGGTTCAAATCGTTTTCGCTTCTGAAATCGAAATATAATTTATTCAACCGGTTAAGCTTCGGTACACAAGTAACGGTTTGGTAATTGGAACACTTCCGTTAAGATCATAATCACAGCAGTTAACATCACAATCACATCAAGAAGCAGCAAAAGCTTGAGCCAATTGTAGCAAATAGCAATACCCTGTTCAGAGAAGCAGCACCAAGAGAATCACACAAGTTTGTCAACCCCATTATTAGGCTACGATTACAATAGAACCAGCTCTTTAGTTTTTTTTTGTATATGGAGAAATAGAATGTAACTCAGTTGAGAGGCTTACATATTTTCAGACATGTTTGTGATGGTACATATAAGTATAATGAAACTTTCATGAATCCGAACCAACATTAATAAGAAGAAGAAGAAGAAAAAAAAAACAAAATTAATGGTATTTGATCTAATGTGATCGTCAAAAACTTTCCCAGCAAAAGCTGAGAGAAGAAGAAGATCAAAAAACTGGTTTTCTTCTTTCAGTATAATGGAAACAAAATAATCTCAGTCTTGTGGGAAGATCCGTTCGTAGAACAAGATATAAGCTTCAGAATGCAGAACCTTTTCCCATGAAACCTGTCTAACATGTGCATCGCTTACGTTATACCACACTGTGGAAGAGGACTCAGTCTCTTTAACTCGCTGACCTCCTCTTACATACGCCACATAATGACCTCCTCTCATCGTTCCTGAATGCTCCACCAATCCAGCCAGTCTGTAAACGGGTTCTTCCCTACATCTGAAAGAAACAAAAAGAACAAAGAATCTGGTTTAACATGAAATCAAAAACAGATCAAAATGTGGTGTCGCAAGAGATCATAGATGATACCTTGAGTCCATATACTGGCGAAGATCAATGACCTCTTTGAAAGCAACATGACCATTTAGCTTACTTAGCCTACCACGCAAATCTTGGCTAAATCGTTTTAGATGGATGGTTAATACAGGTGGGGCTTTGTTTATAAGTACTCTTTTAGTTGCATCTCTCTTTACTGTGATCAGTTTCTCAGAATCTTCTTCTTCATCTTGAGCTCCTTTGGAATCACTTTCATTAGCTGAGTGAGAACTCGTAGCTTTTATTCCATTAGTGCTATGATCCTTGGCACTACAAGTATCACTTGGATCTTTCATAACAGCCACAACATCGTTTTCTCCAGAAACCCCATTTCCAATTTCATTTTCATTTTCTTTCAGCCATCCGTTGCTGGTGTCACTTGATCTTGATTCATCGTTTTTGGATATTTGCTTTTCTCTCAACCGTTGGAGTTTAAGGTTCTTTGAACAGTTCTCGCAGTGCCAAGCATTGTCATCCGACAAAATCTCAGGCTTTGTGAAATGAGCCAAACACCTCTCAACAGACACCGGTGAATCCGAGTCATCGATTTCTTCAGGATCAGACTCGCTGCTGAACACCATAAAACCAACTCCTGAAGAAGCTTCAGCCTTGGAAGGAGGTCCAAAAACAGGTCCTTCGGTCATCTCGGGCTCATCAAATAAACCACCAAAATCAACAAAATCACTGTTTTGTGGTTCATGATCACTAGTAACAAACGAAGATGAAGCCTCACATTCACTTTCCACAACCGTCTTATCATCACAGGATATTTCTTTGTATGGCATGTACAAAATCTGTGAATCTGCAACCATCAAAGGAAGCTCTTCCTCATCCCAAGGATTCACCGTNTTAGCTGAGTGAGAACTCGTAGCTTTTATTCCATTAGTGCTATGATCCTTGGCACTACAAGTATCACTTGGATCTTTCATAACAGCCACAACATCGTTTTCTCCAGAAACCCCATTTCCAATTTCATTTTCATTTTCTTTCAGCCATCCGTTGCTGGTGTCACTTGATCTTGATTCATCGTTTTTGGATATTTGCTTTTCTCTCAACCGTTGGAGTTTAAGGTTCTTTGAACAGTTCTCGCAGTGCCAAGCATTGTCATCCGACAAAATCTCAGGCTTTGTGAAATGAGCCAAACACCTCTCAACAGACACCGGTGAATCCGAGTCATCGATTTCTTCAGGATCAGACTCGCTGCTGAACACCATAAAACCAACTCCTGAAGAAGCTTCAGCCTTGGAAGGAGGTCCAAAAACAGGTCCTTCGGTCATCTCGGGCTCATCAAATAAACCACCAAAATCAACAAAATCACTGTTTTGTGGTTCATGATCACTAGTAACAAACGAAGATGAAGCCTCACATTCACTTTCCACAACCGTCTTATCATCACAGGATATTTCTTTGTATGGCATGTACAAAATCTGTGAATCTGCAACCATCAAAGGAAGCTCTTCCTCATCCCAAGGATTCACCGTGGAAGAACTTTCCCCTATACCAGGATCACCACCGATGCAACTAGCTTGATTGATTTCAGCAGAAATACCACTTGTAGCTGTGCATTCATCAGACTGCGTAGCTTGTACATCTTTTTCATCCAAAATGGCTTCCGCCTTTGCAACTTCTTCATTATCTAGCATCTGCCTCTCTGCGTTACCTTCCAAAGTCTGATCACTTGATGAAACTGAGGTATTGGCCGGAATATCTGGACCTGGTACAATTTGATTAGCCTCAGTTGTTGAGACATTCTCAATACCATCTTTTTGCATATCCATATTCGTCTCATCTCCAGAAGTTTCTGGTCCAATAATATCCAACCAGAAGCTATCGAAACCAGTTTCAATTTGTGTTGCACTTTCTAAGGCTTGTTTACTGTCAAGGGTTATAACTGAAGAAGTCTCTAAAGCAGGACCACTTTCAAGGGGTGCAAAGGTAGAACTGGATGTATCCGAATCAGCTAGGACAACCAAATCTTTTCCAGGAGAATTCAGTTCCGAAAGAGTTTTACTTGGGGGAACTTTTGAAACCTTACTGACCTTTGACACATTCTTGGGGACTCTTTTTGGTGGAAGCTTAGCTTTTTTTGCTCGAGAAACAGTTTGCGGCTTTTTCGGAGGAGTTTTCTTGAACGGTACGGGTAAGGAGAGATCCAAAAATGGCTCATAAACTTTTGAGGAATGCCCGCACTCCATACAAGAAACAATGCTTGAAGTTTCTCCCCCAAAGACAGAATCTATGAGAGTAGATTTTTGATCGTTATCAGAATCACCACGCTTCTTTCTCAAGGCTGACTCTTCGGTGCCCAACGAATCTAGTAAACAGCGTAGCAACTCGTGGCTATCATGCTGGTCATATCCCCTAAACTGGGGTGCCTTAGAACAAAAAGACCCAAAAAAGGCTCTAGGATTGATCGCACTCTTCAAGCCTGCCTCAGGTTTCGTTTCAGCGAATAATTTCTTCAGGGAAGATGCAAGAGGCCCACCGACCACAGATCCATCCTCCTTCAAGAAGTGATCGCGTAATTGATCCAAAGAAAGAAGATTCTGCATTATCGAATTAAAGAAACATGTGTTCCCAAGGTTAACTAAACCTCGCACAACATAACCATCTCTTGCTTCTATACCACTGGTCACAGCAACTTCTAACTTGATATCACTAGTGATGCTGCCACTTCCTGAGCACTGGTCTTCGATATCAGATGAAGCTAAATTGCTTAAAGATCTTCCTTTAATTAATTTAACAACCTCTGACAGCACGTCTTTCTTCTCACCATTCTCTTCTTTTTCAACAGGGAGAAGCGAATGGCATGGGAAACACCATCTTAACTGGGGATTTTCCCACTGAAGCACCAAACGGTGGCGCGTCAATCTGATATGCCTCACAACATGACTCTGAGGTCCAGTTGGTAAACCAACACCCCCACACACATAACAGCCACATTCCAAACAAAGCCAAATAGCTTTTTTGTCAGAAGAAGAAAATTCTTTTTTCCCCTTATTTCCCTTTGCTTTAGTTCCTCTCTTACCATAGACCCCTTCCTTGCATTGGTCACACTTAATCTGCCGGGAAGACTTGATCTTATCAATCACTTTATCTAAATTGAGACCCTTGTCGAAATGCACACAAGCTTGGGTCTCCTTAACTGCTTTAACATCAACCTCAGCTATTTCCCCGGCTTGACTAGGCTGCTCTTCAGAGACCTCCTTGGAAAATGTGGTGGTTTGAATCTCCTTTGTTGGAGCTCGGGCCTTCTTCTTCGCTTTCTTGCCCATCAGTTACTGAAATGAAATACAAAGCCAGGAAAAGGAGAGTGAGTGATTAAATTTGTTACTTAATTTACAGAAACCAAAAACAAGTGTAGTAAAATACAAATGGAGCAATGAAGTGCAGAACAATAGATAAAACATTGGAAACATCACCAATACACAGATAAAGACAACACAGGAAAGAAACTAATCCAATTTCATCAAGGGCACATATGGGATAACTGGGAAAAAGGTAGCATCAGATTCAAAATCAGAACCTGCCCATTTCAACTTGAATGATTTTGAAGATAAACCACTCATAAAATTAAGAATTTTCACGAACTAAGAATTAGCCATCAAAATTTACAGAACTCTAAGAAGTAGTACCCACAAAGAAAAGTATACAACTTTGAAACGACTAGTAATCAAAGATCCAGAATCCAAAGTCCATAGGCATGGAAAATCTCATATCTTATTACTACTACTCAAAACAATCGTATCAAATCAAAAAGCAGAATTTAGAGAATTTACCAACAAAAGCCCAGAAGAAGAAGAAGAAGAAGAAGAACCCAATAAGTGTTACTGCTTATTAGGAGAATATTCACATGAGAAGAATCGACACTCGAAAAATTGGGATCTAATCAAATTGGTTGATACGGGAGGGGGGAGAGAGATAGAGATGTTATCAGTGGGCTGCCGCCGTCAAAAAGGAGGAGACAGAGAGTCGACGAACCAGAGAAAGTTATGTGAAAAAATAGAATCGCTCCGAAAGAGAGGCGAAGACAAAGGGGCAAGTCTACTGACTTGAGAGGTTCTCAAATCGTCACCTTTTGCTTCATTCCTCCCGTAAATACAAAAGATATTTACTCACTTTTTTTTGTTTTGTTAAGACACACTAACCACAAATATGTTCCAAAAGAAGAAAATTAAATACTTTTAAAAATATTAATTTAAGGATACAAATTTTTAGGATGTTTAGTGAAATAACCATATGATATGACCCAAATATAACATTATATCAAATCAAAACCAATATATAAAAATAAAAATAAAAACTATTGAAAATTGTTACAACAAAATCTCTTTTACAAGGGAAAAACGTTTTAGAAGCAATAAAACATTACAGTTTTTGGGTTCATGCTATGATGGGATACAAGAACCAGCAAAGCCCCAAGGAAAGCTTCTTGTATTTAAAAAAATCACTCTATGAAGTAAGTCTTCTTGAAAGATTCTTTGGGTTTGCCAGTTGACTCTTTTATTTCACAATTAAGCTCAACCTCCATTAGTCTGTGGTTTTCCTTTGACCGGCTCATTACCAAACCAAGATTCAGGTTATCACCTTCCTCAACATTTATAGGATTCGACATAATGAATACCTGCCAGTATCAGATCATCATAACACAGACATATTAGCGTCTGACAACAAAATCCAAAGCCTTAAATAATCATCACAGGGACAGGGATTGGCAAGTACGTACCTGTTGACCCCAGTGCGTGCAGTGCTGCTCACTTGGAGCTGTGGTCAACTCGATTTCTTGCTGTGCAGGGTCTTCTTTTCTCCCCTGGTTACCAAAAACAAACAAGTAACGAGTAAGTATATAAACAGTTTCTTCAAAACACACAATATATGATGCAACAACACCATAATCTGTAGTCTGCCCAAACTAACCAAGAACTGAACATCGAACCATCCACCAAAACCACATAGCCTTGTGTGCTCCACATTGATGACTGACGATACACTTGATCTGACTTCCTCAATTTCACTGACAGAGGCAGTCAAACAATCCATCTCTTTGACAATTGTAGGGGTGCCTATGATTTGTTGTGGATTCAAGTCATTCCACATTGCCGTCTGTGTACACAAAAGACAAATTTTATGAGTTTCCATGAAATAACAGAGCAAAAGGGTTTGTAAGTAACTTATCCAAAGAGAAATCTAATTTATACAAATAAGAGCTTTGAAATCACCTGTATGTAATACTTTTCTTGCTCTTCAGCAAAAGGTTTCGTTAGAACTTCCATATCGACCCCATAGTAACTTTTGATCTCATCAGAAAAGTTATGCCAGTCCGCCATTGCCCCATCAAAATCATTCCTCTTCCGATCTGCCATATTGGATTTGATGGGTGCAAGCCACATGCGAGCATGACTAGGGTACCTATTGGATTTCAAGCATACTATTTGTTATGCTTAGACACACAAAGTACCAACAATCAACCAAATCTTTTACAAAATTGTTTTCAATATTAGCAATATGTGCCACATGACCTCACAACTTATGCACGAAATTTCATTAGAAGTTCTATAACTGGCATTGGAGGAAAAGGTTATGCCATTAAGATGTTAAACAATACAACCACACAACATCAAGCTCACAAGTGCCATAGGCTCATAAGTGACAAAAGAAAAAGAATAGAAATAAAATAACAGAAAACCCACTTACATGACACCAGTCGGCTTTAACCATCGGTCACGAGCACTAATCACAGAATCAAACATGGACTCCCGCAGAAGGAAGTATCCCATCCACTCCGAGATAATCACATCAACTGCTCATTAAATTGAATATGTAAATATTAGCGGAATGTAAAGTAGAGTACAAATTCTCAGGAGAAACATGTTAGTGTCTCAGACCCTCAAGCCTATAGTCAATAATTTGTCAATCCATAGTTTCTAATAACCAATACTGATATAATGTCATTATTCTTAGGCTTCTGAATATCAAACAACAGTAGGTTCATTTAACAACGGACTCTATTATCTCCTTACTCTTTACTTGAAAATAAGCATGATACACTTAAATCTTTTTTTTTTCTTTTGCAGTGAAAGAGAAAAGATGTTAAAACAGAATAATACCCTTCTCTGGCAATGAAATATCCTCGACTGAGCCTTCAATGACTTCAACAATATGGTCAAGGTTATTGGCTTTGACAAGGGCACGAGCATGATCAGCCATTTTAGTAGCTTCAACTGCATAAACCTTCCTAGCACCAGCTTGAGCTGACCAAATAGCAAGTATTCCACTTCCAGTGCCCACGTCTAAGATAGTCTTCATCACCATTACAAAAGACAAAAAAATTAGCCAAATATTAATACAACAAGATTATAAAAGACCAATGGATTTATAACTTAGCAATAGATATCTTTAAGACCAAAATCATCGAATACAGACATATCAAAAGTGGTCAAGTTTATCTAACACAGCTCAAAAGAAAGATATGAACTTTATTATACCTTGCCCTCAAAGTGATGTTTGTTCTGGAAAACGGCATTGAAGTAAGCATCCATACGGACACGGTCGGAGAGCATATCTTTCTGGTGGTAGAGGAAAGAGTAAGTGCAGAAGTACTGAGCGTAGTCAACTTCTTTGTCAACTGGAGCCGACGGTCCTCCACCGCCGGTTCCGGCCGCTCGTCCGCCCATTGTGCCGCCGTTGTTGGAGCCCCTCATCTTCAGCCTACAGACTTGCAAAGAGATGCTTTCGACTGCGGCAAAAAACAAAACTTTGTTCCCTTTAATTGGAAAAGCGGAAGTGGGGGAGAGCTGCTTGAGTGTTTTTTCAGACGGCGACGGACCAACTTCGGAAAACCTTAGGGTTCCTTTTTATAAAACAAAACCAAATCATATTACTGGGTTTCCTTCATTCGGCCCATTTGCTTTTCAAGCCCAAATTTATCGGCCCCTCCAGATTTTTAATTTACCAATGAATAATAACTCTTTGATGCAAAATAAACTTTTTTAACAAAAAAAAAATCCTTCAAAGCAAAATTCAAAAGACCAGGAAAATGTTTTCTCATAAACCATAGTTTGTGTAGAAAAATCTAAAGAAAAAGAAAAGAAAAAAACCATAGTACTAAGACCAAAAGACATTGTCTTCTGCCACAAGTAAGGTATCTGAATCCCCATCTTCAGTTCTGCTCAGCCGTCACCGGCACGGTAGGCTCATCGGCTTTCTTCATTGGAGATGTTTCCATCACAACATCACCACTTTTCTCGTTAGGTGCAACCACCATATCGGAAGGATTAGGGTCTGGGTTTAGAACTGAGGGATTCATTGATGACTCTTCCAGTTCAGGATCAGTATCTCCGCTCTGATCATAGTCATGTGGCTCGCTTTCACCTGAGAAACCGCTTGAGTCACCTTCTTCATCATCTTCTTCGGCTTCGTCTATTGGAAGATCAGCTTCAGCCAAGTCTACGTTTTGCTCTGGAGGTCTCTGTTGCAGCGGAATAGCGTTGCTTATGGGCTGTTCAGTCTTTTGCTTCTCATTGTAAACTTCCATTTCACTTCGGTATCTCTCTTTGTCCTCCATTGCCTTCCCTTGGTAAATCTAAAAATAAGAGAAAATCAAACAGATCATGAGACAACAAACCTAACAAAGACTTTGATAACAACTCAAAAGATTAGAGTATGTGAAGCTTAAATACCGATTTCTCATCTTCATGCAGCTTGTTCCATAGTTCACCAATCATCCTGCTGATATCCCTATCCTTACCGGGATGAAGCGGTTTCAGCCTCGCGTGCTGCTCCGCGAAAAAGAAGTTATAACCACTTCTGTTGGGTTTTGGATGAGCAGGATCACGTCTTTTAATCTCTGATTTCTTTCTTCTCCTACGGCGTTTTGCTACTCCTCCGGTAACACCCTGAGGATTGGCAGAACTGTTCCAAGTGTTGGGGAGGACACCATGGCTCTGTTGCGGAGTTTGATGAGCACCTGTGTTCTGAGGAATTAGCTGATACAGAACTCCTTTAAGCTGCTCTGATCCTATTGTTACAGTTACAAGGTAACCATTTTCAAATTTTCCATCGATCACTCCAACCACATTTGATCCAGCAACAGGTCCTGAAACAATAACAACACAAAGATTATAAGGGTTTTACTCAGATTTAAGTCACACTATCTCAGTTGGAACATTTCATAGAAAGAGAAAAGGTTGAGACCTCCGAAGAATTCTCCAGGATTGATCTTCGGCTGTGGGGTAAAGTTTAGACCTGGGAGTTCATGTGCAGGTCTAATTGCTCCCAGCATAAGTCCTGGTCTAGCAGATGGGGTCTGCATAGAGTCTAGAGAAGATATGTGTATTACAAAACAGAGAACAAACTGAAAGATATCTGAAGTTCTGGTGAAATAGTAAAAAGGTTTTAATGTGCAACAAACCTGGAGGAACCTGGCCATTAGTTCTGAAGTAATAGATTTGCTCATAATTGCTAAGCAGCGAGAAGTAGTATTTGCGCAGAACATAGGACGCGTTTGTTGCAGTTGGAGGAAAGACAAACGTAGCAGTTACTTCTTTCCATCTCCTTTCATTAAGTATCTGCAGTTCAAAGAAGGAAAAGGATCCAAGAACAAAAGGTCACTATAGATTTCAAACAATAGCAAATCTATGAGACTTAGAAAACAGATAATACACATAGCATGGAATCAATATTATCGACATACCTTATTGATTCCACCACGAGATGTTACCTCAACAAAAAGCTTGTGCAGGTCCAAATCTCTCCCTCCTATGATCGGAACCCTACAATCACAAATGCAATATGTAGAATGGTTATAGCTATAAGCTATATATGAAGCATTGCACAAGAAGCAAAAGGAACATTGCGTGAAACACAAAAGAATAATACGCTACTGTAAATTAGACTAAATACACACATGTACATAAAAGAGACTCATGATATAGACAGAGAATCTCGTGCAATGGTAAGTGGTAGAACATGAAACTTTTATAGTTCAAGGTGAAAACACAAAGCATGAATCATCATCAACCCAAGAGCTTAAACCTCAAAGATGGAGACTTTCTAAACACAAATTTCTATCAGAGCCAGCCAACAGATAACCTCTGAGTTTATAAATCTAATAATGAGTAAGAAATGATATGGGAGAAAAGAAGCTTACATGAATTTAGTACCCAAGAGAGAGTGCAGCCTTTCCAAGGAAGACATGAAAAGCCTAGGGTCTGCAACCACAGCCTCATACGTTGCTTCAGGGGTAACACAAACATTGTTCATTGGCACTGACCCTTGCTTAAGACAAGAGCTTGATGCCATTCCTACCACAACCAAAAAGACAAAAAGAAAAAAGAAAAGGTCAGCACTTTAAGATCATTTACTCTCTTTAACAACCACTAAACCTTCTTCAGCATTTACTATCCGGCTTATTAATGAAACAAAAGGCAGAGACTTTAAGGCTCTGCACATCTGTGTGTTGTAATTAACCGTCTTCCAAATTAAACAGAAACTCAAAGATACACATGACAGGAGTTCAAATTTACGATATTATCCACAAAGATGCATGCGAATGATATTTAAGTCTTGAAATATAAACTAGTAAAGAGATTGCAAAGTCCAAGAAAGGCTAGCTTAGAGAAAAGAAAAGAAAAAGCTGTAAAGCCCTTTCATAAAATCTTCTACTCCTTCTGTTTCTTCTATGCAGAACAAAAACTGAATACGACAGATTGCCATTAAATGTAAAAGGACTTGTGCTACAGAAACAAACCACTCTTTAAGGAATCAAAACAAAGACACATCTCTTTCACCCAATCTCTCTCTCTCTCTCTCTCTCTCTCTCTGACAAGAAAGAAAAAAAGGGAATTTTTTTATGCGCCGGCAACGTATTTTTCCTGAGATTTGTAGGAACAAAAACCAAGAAAACCCTCCGGAACAGGCATATTAACAAATACTACAACATTGCAGGCATCTCTCTACTGATAATTTAATGCCCCAAACCTTCCAAGAAGCCATCAATTGAATGAATATATGACCAAAGAAACTACGAATAGATTTGTTCGATAGATGCAACAGAGGAAAACGAATTTAACATCAAAGATGAAAGAAACCATTTTTGGGGTTTCCCGCGAGGCAGCAAAAAGCCCAGACGACAGAAAAAAAAGAGATATGATAAAATAATACTAATAGAGAGACTCATACAGAAAGATTTAAAAGACAAGAGAGAAAAAAAGTAATCACCTTTGCTAACCATTTTACCCTTGAATATTCATAAAAATGAAAGCTTTGGTTTCTCTTTAATGGTGAAATGAGAGTGCATATAGCGGAAAATATAATGAAAGAGAGAACGCGTACGTTGATTGATGTGTATGTGTAAATGATTTGTGTGTGTAGGTGAAAAATAAGGAACCCAGATGAAAGATATAAATAACAGATGGGGTGGCTATAAAATAGGTCAAATTTTTATATATTTACCAAAGGGTGAGAGAGAATTGAGCTCTATATATGATAAATAATGCACGATATAAGGAAGATTAGATATATTATATCAAAATTTGAAGGGGGAAAACAATTTTCTATTTTAATGCAAAAAATTTAGATCTTGAAGATTGACCACAAAATTATCAAATTTTTGACATTTTTTTTTGTATTTTAATACATTTTTTTTTTTTGATAAATATAGTTCTAATGAGTTTTTATTCAAACCAAATTTGTTTCTATTTTTATACAATACTTTTATTATTTATTTTTAATCGTTTCTATCAGTTATTTATGAGTGGACCGGAAAATTTTAAAACTATTAATTCAATTAACGGTTTTATTTTATCCAATAAGTTAATAAATTAAACAGCTAAGGAAACTTACACAATTTTTTTTATATATTATATACCATTTCAGAATTTCTTAAAATTATTGTATATTAAAGACTATAATTAAATTGAATAAACAAACTTATCAAATAATTTTAAAACAATTAAGAAAATTCACATAATATTTTTATAAATTATTATTCACTGTATACTGAAAAATGTGAAAAGATGTATTAATTACACGTTCATGTGATTTTAAATTTTCAAAATATGGAAATAAATAATTATATACGTTGAATATCTTGTACCAAGTGTACGTGTATAAACCGTATAATTTCAAAAACAGGAAATTTAAGATATTGAGATATCAATTTGTGTATAATATCACAAATACTTATCTTAGACATTCAAAATTTGACTAGGCACAATTCGTTATATTGTTCAACAAATTCAACCATAAAATAATAAATATATATTATATGCCATATCAATAATGATGACTGCAAATTACCGATATGTTAATCCTGCTGGCATTACCAATCTTTCTTTACAAAAAAGAAAAGAAACAAATTTCTTAACTAATAATATTGATTTACATTTTGAAAAGTAAAGATAATCTACAGAGAAAAAAAAAGTAAGATTTTAATTATTTTCTCCACATCTTTTGAATTTGTATCTTATTATATTCTTATATGATGAATGATTCAAAGCCTAAAAGATTCACTATCTCAACAATCATTAAATTAGCATCCCTGATCTTACTACATACATTCAAAATAAAACTTAATCCGTTGGATATACTTGAATGACAGTTATTGTTATATTTTATTTCGGTCAATAGAAAAGCTTCATTTTCTAAAAAGAAGTGAAAATATTGTTAGGCGATTGTCTTTACACACTAATACTAATTAACACCGACTCTAAACTATATTTCATCAACAAGATATCACAAATATATTTTTCAATTGTTTTATTTGGATGTTGTTCTATCAGTTGCATGACTTTTTCAATGTAGCTTAAACTTGATTAGAAGAGATGTATCATGTATGTAAGTATTCTCCAAACGATATAATCAAATAATTAAGAACTAAAACAAAGCAAGCGCATATTTACACGTTTGTATTTTCTATACACAAAAACCGCAAAAAAGTTTCTAAAAGCATAAAATTAATTCATTCCCAAAGGGTTGACTTGCGATCCAAGCTTTTCTCGATTTAGATGGCTCCAATTCTGTTAACGGTAAACCCGTAACTGATAACCTATCTTGTATCCTATCGAAGTTTCTTCTACGTACATAACATATAGTTTAAAGATCCATCGAAGATCTTCTCCAATTACCTCGCTTCTCTGACGTAACCCTTACCTAAAAAGACACGGCAAACAATTAAAAACTCACAGTCCAACTTTATTTCCACTCAAGGGTTTTGGAAAACTTCGTTCAAACCTTTGATGATAAAGAAGGCAAAGATGCTCGTCTCGTAAGCTCCGCTCTTTCCTCTTGAACAGCCTTTAATCTTTCTCTCAACAATTCCACTTCATTCTCAATCTTTAACCTCTCGTAATCAACCGCAGACATTGATTTTCTCCTTGAACCCGACGAGCTCAGCGATTTCTTGCGTGGACGACATAATGGAGGAAGCTTTCTAGCAATACCCGAGACAATCATAGTACTGTTTTCCTCCGACGATTCTTTAGGTTTGCTAACAGAGGAGTCTTCAAGATTCTTCTTCTTATTAATAATGTTCTCTGTTTCGTCCTTCACCATATAAACATCACGCACACGTGAGTAGGCGACTTCTGAATCTGATTTATACAGATCTCTGTTTTTATCTCTGTTTTCAGCTTCTTCTCTATAAGGCATATCAAGAACCGTTCCATCGAGTTCTTGAACGAGCAAAGCTCTTCTCTCCTGAGAGTCTTGATGTTGTCTATGTTCCTGTTTCACCGTCTTTGCAGTTGTAAGATTATTATCTCTTGTTAAAGAACATTCTAATGCGTCCTCTGTCTCCACGAGTAGATGTCTATAAGCTTCAACTTCTTTCTCCAAGAAATGTTTTTCCCTCTCACGCCGTATCAAAATGTCTTTGAGTATGACCATCTCTTCAGCATCAAAAGTCGATTTCTCTTCAACCATTCTCTGGAACTGCCTCGCTTCCATTTCTACAGCTGCCTTCTCGTCTTGCAGCCTATGTATCATCGCCATCGCTTCATCCGCTGCTGATGCTGCAGCGCTTCTCTCTTTGTCGAGCTCAACACAAACCGCTGCTCGAGCTGCTCGCTCTTCTTTCAATGATTCTTCCAAAACCCTAACAGAGTTTTCCTCTGCGTTTCTGAAAAAAGATTGTTCTGCTGATGAAACATTGCAGTTTACCTGTTCATTAATTGACTCAGTTTTTTCCAATTTCGGCCAGTGAGAAATAAAACCTTTGCGGTCATCATCTTTAGCTCTGAGAAAGACATCATAAGGCTTCGTCGTCAGATGGGATTTTAGGGTGGGATCATCAAAAGGCGCTTCGGGTGAAGAAATCGATGTAAGACTTGCACAACTCACACGACCTCTCCTATGGTTTTTAAGACTGTTTCTTGATCTTCGAGTAACAAAACGCTTGCCTTTCAAACCCTGAACGGTCATCAGATCAAACCTACCAAGTTCCTTGTTGTTATTCATCTGCACGTTTTGTTCTTCTCTTGACAAATCCTCTGTTTCATCAGCTTTAACTCTAGCGTTACTTACATCACCACTGTTCTTTCTCACCAGCTTCAACTCGACAAACTTGTTCGAATCATCGTCGCTAGTGATCGAACCAAAAGGGATCTTGCTTTTGATAGATCGGTCTACGGCTGAGATTTTCTCTGAGGCACAATCCACTAGAAGCCCTTCATGAAGGCATTTTCTCATAATGTTTGCATCGCAGAAACGTCCGTTGTGAAATCTTGGAAGAGGTAAACCTAGAAACCCTAGGAATCTCAACAAGAGATGTATACAAAGAGATGTACATAGAAGCAGATAAGCTATGGAGAGATTCAGAAAGGCTCCTACGAGACCAGTGAAATTCCAATCATGCGTATATAAGCACGGCATTTCTGATAAATTAGATTAGCTTCTTCTATAGCTTTTTGAGTCAAATCTGTTCATCAAAACTCGCAAAATTCAATGGAAACAAAAAAAAAAAAATCAAAAATCAAGAAACATAGATCGTCTGTTCCAACTTTCAAGCTCTCAGGTACGTTGATTATATCCAAACTGATGATCACCTTTTTTACTCCGGTGCGTTAATCTAATAATTGCGATTTGATTTATGGGGTGAAGGTACTTGTTCGTGCGGTGGAGGTTGAACGTGGCGAATATGTACGTAGTGGTTGGAGAACGCGGCGATACGGACTATGAGGAGTTGATCTCCGGCACACACAAGACTGTGATCGTCAAGGGGCTCGTGACATTGGGCTCTGATGCTCTTCTCAGGTCAACAGACCTTCGAGACGACATCGTTCCATCGGAGAGTCCTTATATCGGTACTATCAAGGCTGATTCACCGGTTAAGGACATAACCGACATTTTTAAGCAGCTCTCCAAAGCCAGCGCTTGATTCAATTGGCCGGTTCGACCATGTAGATTGATTTGTTATTTCTTTTTTCTTTTTTTTTTTATTCTATAGATACACTTTGTTAAATTTTTGGTATTTTGGTTGATCATCAAATATGATGATTTAACAGGTTTCTATAAAATAAAAGTTACAAACAGTGAAGTCAAGTCTATTGTTTTTTTGTGTAGGATTATGCAATTATCCAAACTCAAGAAACAAGAAACAGACTGCAATTATCCAAACAAGAAAAAAATTAGAAGAATATAAGCCTTCTTTATAAAGATTTGTGAAACTTTTACCATCCAAAATTTTGAAAAATCTTAACCGTAAAATTCCATTGTATTATCATCTAATAAGTTTCTTCCATTAATTAATCAATGAAATTATAAGATTTATAAATTTGAATTATTAAAATAATGGAATTTTTATTTTTTAATAGATACAATTGTAGGTAGGAATAGTTCATAAAAATAATCAACCGGCCGGTTTGATTGCGAGAACCGACGCCGGTCTGTCGCGACGGTGATTCGAAGAAGCTGTAATTAATTACTTTAATTTAATTAACGAAAAATCAAAAAATAATCTACATCTCGCCGGTGAGAAAGACTCCACCAATTAAAGAGAGAGAGAGAGAGAGAGTTTACTTACACACAGATTAATTTACAAATAAATTCTCATTATACCACTGGAGAAGATCGCTTCTTCTTCCTGATTTCAAACGCGATGCGAAGGTAGATCGTACCAACATCTTCCTTGGAGATTTTTTTTGTTTCTCGTGCAAAATCAGATGTCTGAGATTTGCAATTTTCGTTTCAGTAGATATGATTCCGTTGGATCGGTGTTGATTTTTCGAGTGATGTTGCAGGTTAGGGCACCACAGGCTCCATGGCAAGACGGGAGGAGTTGGAACAAAGGGGATGGTTGCGAAACTGTCTCTCGGAGTCATTGTTCTACTGATCTGTACGCTCTCGCTGCTTTTCTCGGCTAACATCGGTAGCAATCCCGAGCCGACCCGTCCATCGAAGGTTAGTTCACTTTTTTGGAGTAGTCACTTGTAGCTGATGATCAGGTCTTCTGTTTTGATTGCCGATGAATTGCGACTAGTGAACTGAATATTGTAGTATCTATAGGTGATAATCTTAGTGGTTCTTTTTGTTGATCTAAAGACTTTGACGGATTTTATATGATATATTTGAGCAGATAAAGGTGGAAGAGCTCTGGGAGAGTGCTGCATCTGGTGGTTGGAGACCATCTTCTGCGCCACGATCTGACTGGCCTCGTATGTTCATCTCGTGTTTTGAGCAGTAAAGATTTAACTCGATGCTAATCTAAAAGTCTTAGGGCATTCCTCCAAGCTTGAATTGATGATACGTATCTTCTGATTTTTGTTTTGCAGCTCCTACCAAGGAAACTAATGGTTATCTCCGTGTTCGGTGTAATGGTGGTTTGAATCAGCAACGTAGTGCGGTAGGTGTTTTGTTTTATATTCAAAGTCGTTCATTGCACTTTTCTTCTGTCCTTTTACACTCCAAGAGTCCTGGCTGGGGTCACTTCACGATAGGTGTCTTTAAATCTAGTGGAGTTGAGCTAGCGTAAACCCTCCAATACGAATCTGGTTGTTATATCTTTAATTTGACAAATTTTGACTTCTGGATATTGCAGATATGTAATGCGGTACTTGCTGCCCGGATCATGAATGCTACGCTTGTGTTGCCTGAATTAGATGCAAACTCTTTTTGGCATGATGACAGGTATGTTGATTTTCTTCACATCTGTTGCAAAGAGAAGTTAGATTCTCCTAATTACATTGCATTAATTTTAGAAAGTAAGATATTTTTTTGGTAAAATACAGAGTTGAGTATTACTTAGTTACAAGTATAAAAGTAATGCAATCTGTATTCCTTTCTAAAGACAAGTTCTGAGCGGATTTCTTCGCCTAATATTAAGGATATGTGTAAATGTGCTTATGAGAGCAAATGCCATAACATGAATTGTTTAAGTATGTCTCCATCCTCTAATATATGATTGTTTTATTCCCAGTGGTTTTCAAGGTATCTATGACGTTGAACATTTTATTGAGACACTGAAGTATGACGTTAATATTGTGGGAAAGATCCCCGATGCTCACAAAAATGGAAAAACCAAGAAGATAAAAGCTTTTCAGGTACAAGCATAAAGAGATGTGTGGTTTTCACAAAAGCTTGAATTCAGAAAGCATAGGTTAAAATTTCTTTGATCCTTCTTTTTTATCTGTATCAGATTCGCCCTCCTCGAGATGCTCCTATCGAGTGGTACCTGACAACTGCTTTAAAGGCAATGAAGGAACATAGTGCTATCTATCTTACCCCTTTTTCACATCGTTTAGCGGAGGAAATTGACAATCCTGAATATCAACGGTTAAGATGCAGAGTGAACTACCATGCTTTGAGATTCAAGCCACACATCATGAAGTTAAGCGAATCTATTGTTGACAAACTCCGATCACAGGGCCGCTTCATGTCGATCCATCTTCGTTTTGAAATGGATATGTTGGCATTTGCAGGGTATGTCTTTTGCAACTATCTTTCCAACCATCTCCTGTAGTTTCATTTCTAGACTCTGGTTCTTTTTAAATTGTCTTCCAAAGAAATTAATTGCCTCTGTATCATCTGACAAACATCAGCACACATGTAAACAATGATGGTTAATTGGCTATTTTCCGCAGGTGCTTTGACATATTTAACCCGGAGGAACAGAAAATACTTAGGAAGTATCGTAAAGAAAATTTTGCAGAGAAAAGGCTTATTTACAACGAAAGACGGGCTATCGGGAAGTGTCCACTGACCCCTGAGGAGGTAGATACTTTATTTTTTTTATTAGCATTATTTTCATGTTGAACATATATACAAAACAGAAAACATAATTGCAGCTTACTGTGGCACCACTGTGTAGGCTTTAGAACTGCAGTATGACATTTTGAGTGATCCTTGTGGTTCAGGTAGGTCTTATATTACGAGCAATGAGATTCGACAACTCCACAAGGATATACCTAGCAGCTGGTGAACTTTTTGGCGGGGAACGGTTCATGAAACCGTTTCGAACCTTATTCCCACGGCTCGACAACCACAGCTCGGTGGACCCCTCTGAGGAGCTGTCAGCAAACTCACAGGGATTAATAGGGTCAGCTGTGGATTACATGGTTTGTCTCCTCTCCGACATTTTTATGCCAACATATGATGGACCGAGCAATTTCGCCAACAATCTCTTAGGTCATCGCCTTTACTACGGTTTCCGTACCACAATCAGACCGGATAGGAAAGCTTTGGCTCCAATTTTCATAGATAGAGAAAAGGGAAAAATTGCTGGATTCGAAGAAGCAGTGAGACGAGTAATGCTGAAAACAAACTTTGGAGGGCCTCACAGACGTGTATCTCCTGAATCGTTTTATACAAATTCATGGCCTGAATGTTTTTGTCAGATGAATCCGAAGAAGTCTAGTGATAAATGCCCGCCGGATAATGTTATAGAGATTCTTGACAGCCGATTAGAGAGCGTCAGAGATCCAGATTCAACTTCTCAGACGAATTCTACGGCCGCTGGATTAGAACGGTGAGGATCTTAACTGTAAGCCTTTGAAACATTTTACACCAAAACTTGTTTCAAACAAAAAAGAGCAGAAGAAGAGAGAGAGATTTCTCGATATTGTTCATACAACAATTCAGGTAGCTCAACATCTGTGTGTCAAACATTTTTCTTTATGAAGCATATAGATTTGAATCTTCTTCCAAAATTTGTAACAAAATCTAAGAGAACTGATGAGATTCCGCTATAGTTTATTTTTTCCAGTGTCACAAACAAAGCTAGAAGAAAATAAAATAACGAAAGCCTCCATAGATCAAAGTTTTAAATCAGTTATTTGGGCGCGTTTAACCAAAACCCATTACGTTACAATCGCAAAAAGAGTGATTGAAAGCCAGAAACACAGCAAAACGCAAAAAGCAAATAACTACGTTTTGGAGCTATATTCAACTGGCGAGACAAAGATGGGCAATGGAATATTTGATTAAACTTATTAAATCATATCAGAGAAGAAATAAGTAATCCTTTTAAAGGGAATTGAGAAAGCTCTCATTTTCTGCAAAATTCAGACATCCATGAGCTGATGATGATGAATCTTTTACTTGCTACTTAGTGTTGTGTGTTGGGACACTAAGATAGAACTTAGTGTTCTTGAAGTCATCAAGTAAGGGGTTATATCCGTCCTTTGTTCTCGTCTTTGAAGGTAAACCGAACTCATCCATGAATGCTGATGTATCGAGCTACAACCAAAAAGAGAAGACTGTTACTGAAAAGTTGAAGAAATATCCTCTCTTGTTGTAATGTCTAAAGAGAATCTTGTATTACAGTGAGAGTTCTCCTTTTCCTTCCTTTTTTGGATGGTGTCCCGTCCTTTTCCGTCTTCCTCCAACCAGAACAATAATGGTCCATTCGTTCCAAAAGCCAGAAATCGGTTGGAAAAAATATATCAGCATCACCCTGCAAGCAAGACCATCCAACATACATATGAATTAAGACAGCTATATAAGTAGACAAAGTAGGAGAATTTCAGATATCTCACCTTTGCGTCTAGATAATTACTGTAATCTGAGCTACACCCATCTTTCTGCAAATACAAACATTGTTAAAGATATCATAATCACATTTCAAGGATGTATTCTTCGGGTGAAACTGTTCTCTAGTTTGCTTAAGACAAGTTTGATATTAACTAATCTTAATATCCAAACCAAGTTCTTGTTGATTTAAATAATGACGTATAGCATAAAATTTGGCCATATCTCTATGGCACATACTAGAAAAGGTGTCAGTGCATAGTTAGAAGAAAAATAGAACGGACCTTTGTTGAAACCAGTGGGGCTCTTTCACCAGGA